>NW_027501083.1:0-80541 GCF_021521415.1 Bidens hawaiensis | reverse complement strand
GTTTTATAAAATTCTAATATATTAGACTCAAGGTACCTAGTGCCTCATCTTTATTTTTTTAGTGAAAGCAACCCAACTTTTTGAGTCCAACTTTCTAAGCCAGTTTAAGATTTTTTTATTTGAAAAATAACAATTAAACCCAGGTTGCTTAATTGTCTAACTACTTCATAAATTGGAAATCTGGAATCTGCAAGTTTTATGGGAGTGAGAGACGAATAGGTGCCTACCATTTCGCATCTCAAGTTGTTGTTTAGATTTTTTATGATTTCTATTTCTTGTTTATATTTTGGAGTAAAAGAAACGTTCAAACAATTGTTTATCTATCTTAATTTTTTGATTCGTGTAGGTTTCGTTTTGATTTGATTGTGTTTACGTTTTTCTTGAAATCCAAAAGGCAAGAACTTTTTTTTGTCGTCATTCGGGGAACGATGATATGGATTTTAAGATTCTAAAATATAAAATCATGAATGAAGCACTTGCAAGTGGTACAAATTCAAAAAGTACTTGCAAGTGTTACGAATTAAGCTGTAATTGATCATTTTCAAAAGATGAAATCACGTCGAGGTTATTTGTAATATGAACTTTGTTTATTATGTTCAGTGAAATTTGTTGCTTGCATTTTAATACTTAGTTTGTTTATATGAGCCGACCCATTTTGATTTGACCCACCCCATTTTGGTCTCACCGGTTATAGTTTGACTTGACTCGTTATAGGTTGTCCTTTTTTTGCACCCAATGGCTAACATTTCTGAATCCACCATTGGTTCCTTCGAATTCCAACGTCATTGGTGAGGTTTTTATCTTAACCATGGAGGCTTTAGAGTTTAGACCAAGCCATGGTAAATGCGTGTGGATCAAATGTTTTTCAAGGCATTAAAACAGCAAACAATGGCCTGGTAGTCTCACATGTATTCTGTGCTGACGACGCAATCTTCTTGGGAGAACGGTCTTGTAGAAATTGTTAAAACCTTGGCCGATGCATGAGATGCTTCTATCTCTCCACAGGTTTAAAATAAATGTGAACCAATGCAAGTTAGTTGGCATTGGACGTGAACAAGATCTCCGGAACTCGAACCTTTGGCTGCCCTATTACAATGTCGGAAATGTAAGCTTCCTTGTAAATGTTTGTGGCTTCCCGTCGGACCAAATATGAATATAGCAACCAATTGGGGTCCGGCAATTAAAGCCTTAGGGGATAAATTATCCATTTGGAAAGCAAAAACACTATCATTTGGTGGCCGTTTAGCGTTAGTGAAGTCGGTTCTTAGTAGCCTGCCATTATTTTATTTATTGACTACAAGGCTAGCTCCAGCAGATTAAGTCTTGGATGATTACGAGAAATTGAGAAGGCGTTTCTTTTGGAGTGGACACTTGGATAAGAAAACCATAAACTGGTTTCATGGGACAAGGTGAATGTTTCGAAACTGTCGGGGTCTAGGAACTCGCCTGTTGAGGGCGGCTAACCTTGGCCTCCTATCTAAATGATCGTGCAGAATCTGTAATATATGCTATCCATAAAACATCTAGATCGTCGGTGCCAATACCAAAGAAAGACTGATTGTACTTGGGGCTTGGAGCTCGACCGCTAACTTGAAGCTAACAAGCTATGAGGTTGAATTCAAGAACTGCATCAAAGGTGTGATTTGTATGGGTAACAAAATTCCGTTTTGGTTAAACGTGTGGACTGAGTCGATTCCCCTAAGAGGCTGATCCGCCAAGCTGTTTTCAATCAATTACAACGAACTCGTGGACAAATGAATATTGATCACGGAAATTTTTTGGTACGATCAATTACACAGAAAATTTATGATTATACTAGAAATGAAAATGAAAAAGTTTTTAAATAGAACAACTGGATTTCGAAAAAGGTTAACATACTCTGTTGGAGGAGCCACATGTTTAGTTGCATGCGGCCGATGCATTGTCAAAAAGGAATATTCATGTAAGCTCCGATTATTGTTGTTCTGCTCGAACTTTTCAGAGTCGGCTGATCGAACATTGGATGGTCTCATGCTCTTGGACTATAGAAATATTGCGGAATATTAGCCTATGATGCAAAATTAACCTGTTTTATGCTTTCTCAATAAAATGTATATCGGAATATTATAAGTGTACCTACCAAAGTTCTACTAAACAGAGAATCATTATATTTGGTATCACCACTTGGTGTATATAGAGGTTAAGAAATGTTTAAGTGTTTAACGGAGTTAATATGACTAAGGATCAAAGAAACTTCCCATTGGGAAAATGGTGTATTTTTTATATTTCGCAATTGCAAAAGTGTAACTATCGGTGATTCCTTATTTGGTGGTTAGGTTGACTAGTTGCTTGCTAATTTTCCCCTTTGGTTTTAATAATATATACTCTTAAGAAAACAAATATATTTTCACCATATTTGTGAACTAACTAATTATTAATTAATACCTACTATGTTTGGCCCTTGCCATTTATGTCCTTAGTTCGTCAATAAAGTGTTCAAAAGTTAAAACAGGAAAATAAAATAAAACAAAAACCACAATATTAAGTTTTTATTATTTATTATTATTATTTTTTGTTCACGGTCTAGAGACTTTGATTGTTGGGTATGTTGTTTATTGCTGCCTAGGTTCTTGAAATCATACCCATTATTATAAACATAAACGCCCCTTTCATTAAATTTTTAATATAATGCTTATTCTTTAGAAATATGAAGTAATTTCAAGCTTATAATTCACTCATTTTCTTTTCACTAAAACATCAATTGCAATTACAAATTATGCCAAGATTGGATTCAATGGTATGCGTCATATCATGACAATTCCATACCCTTTTGGAATAAGTGCAAAATGGTCATCCAGCCAATGCTACACCATTAATTGCAACTCTTTGATGAGGTATCTATCTACATCAGAAGTCCTAGGTGTAAACTTGCAAGATCAGATAGTCATAGTTAGCACACCATGAATCTCTTATAATTAACTAAGTTCGGAATAGCAGTCACACGACGAGCATGGATCTCGGCGAGAGCCTTTCATGTTCTTCAAAAATACATAAACTAGACCAATAGTCCATATGCCTCGAACTAACATGGTAGTTCACGCATCCTTTAGTTTGCTTAGGATACCACTCTTGTAGGTTTCCGAACAAGCCAAGTAATCTCCTTAATAACTAATAGCTAATAAACAACACTGTTGTTAATGGTATGTCTGTTTGGCTCGGTTTCGGGCCCTAAAGAAACCAAAATTGAAAGTTTTAATTAAGAAATTTTGAAAATTAATCATATTTGTTAATTAGGTTGGAAATGTTACACTTATGGTATGCACAATCAATGATCGATACTAATTATCAAAATTTAAGATGCATGCCAGATATCTTTATGAAAAGTAAGAAAAATAAATTAAATTACCTAGAATAAAAAGCAATAAGCCGCGACCCTAGTTGAATTTTAAGCTTCGATATCATGTTGTTCAAAATTAAACAGGCTCTAGTTAGTTTAAAATTGAACACATGAAGACATTTAACTAAACTGATTATGTTCGTGTCAACACGACAAATGAGTTTAGCTCTTTTAACACATATGTTTTAATATATATTTTTAGATGTGTTTTATATCATAAATTAAAAAGGTTGGGTATTTTATGTTAAATCAAGTTCAAAATTCTAAAGTGATATTGCTATAACATTTTGCATAAAATTGTATTTAATTTAATAATAAGTTAAACTTTAAAAGTTAAAAAAGATATGTTTAATTAATAGAGAAAATAAAGACGCAATAATAACAATTAATGCTAAAGATATCAGGAAAAAGGAGAACGGCTTACAAGTACCACAATAATAATTAATGCAAAAGATATCACAAATAAGGAAGAAAAGCTTATAAATACCACAACATATGTCACACCCCAACCTACGATGGAAATGCTGGGACGTGAACTGATTGCCCACAGCTTTTAATGTGCTATCATGCAATATTAAATGTGACAATATCTATTAGATTTAATTAAATAATCATTCACATAAAAATAACCAAAGTACATAAATTAAAATTAAATCAAATAAAACAAATCCAATATTCTAATGCTTGTATCTTCTTCTCTAGCATGCAACCTAAGTTTTCTTCAAAAATAAGCTTGGGAATCACATCACATGTTAACTTGCATATGCATTAAAAATAAAATATGTTTTGTCAACACAATGTTGAGTGAGTATAACACCAGATTTAAGACACTATAATAATAATAAGTAAAAGTGCAAACTGTTCCTGTGAGATATACAATTAAGTCATAACACATAACAATCAAACAATCCATAGAGGGCTCAACCAATCCATATAAATAGACATTGGTTACCAAGCAAGGACTAAACCGCTCCATAAAAATGGACATAGGTTGCCGAAGTAAGCAAATAGCGTTCAAATAAAGCAAGTAAGCAAATAGCAAGCTAGGCAGACTGATAAACACACAAGGTTAAACAGTTGCGGTTCAATACTATATAATAGAAAATATATACGAACGCATATTTCCCCAAAACTGTTAAAAATAAGTAAAGGAAGGGAGTGAAATACTCACCTTAGCGATTAAGCAAGAAACAACGATTAAATTAGAAACCGGTAAGTCAAGCTCTTTGAAATTTACCGACAAGGATCCTCTCACGATGAACAACGAGAGGTTAACTGATTAGTGTGTAGCCAGCAAGAACAAGAACAAGAAACGATTTATCAGGCGATGGTGAAACCAATTCGTTATGGGCTTTCGTAGATGATTGTATAAGGATCATGTACCACAATTTAATTGAATTATAATGACTGTTGTATGGTAAAAACCTAAACGAGTATAGACGGTTCGTAATATAACTAGTTCACGTCCACGAGATACGAATTTCCTAATTAACATAGTCAGTAGGCCGATTATGGTATGAGAATCAATACACATGATTTAATTACTCAAAATTGTTACGAGAATTATGGTTTAAGGAAATCAAACGGGTTCCGGGTTGCGGGTTAGGTTCATGGATATAGGTTATAGGGTTTGGGTTAAATTGGTTAATATATTATAATATAATAATATAAGTTAGATTTGCACAATGGTCCTTCTAGTATAAAGATGGGAACAAAAATGGGTTAAAGGTTTGTTTTGGGTTAAGAGTGTATATATTTCAAAGTAGTTTTAATATTTTAATAAATAATTATACAATAATATTAAAATAATAAAAAATGACTCGATAAATGTGCCATTTTATTGGTAATTTCCCGAACATATAACGGGTCGGGTAACGAATATAATATAAATAAATAAAAATTCATGTTGTTATAGTATCCCCTACTTTAGGAATTTCGTCCTGAAATTAAAGGCTACTATAACAAACCATTAAGTTTTGAGGAAAAGAAAATTTTAAAATAAAATTTAAAAACATGTCATAGCACTGAACTTTGAATTGTTAAAATAATGCTCCAAATGCAAATCCGATAAGGGCACTTAAATATAGGATGTACCAGCGGCATATCCACCATGTCCTTATCAACTTTACATTTGTACCGTTATCCCAACTACTTTTGATTCTACATTATGACACACAATTTTACGCATCATGATTTCCATGCGAAGACTTTGATAATTATGTTCCGGACCATAATTATTTAGATCGTCGGATGGTCCACATGATTCGTCGCATCGTGTGGATTTATAAAACGTTTGAAAAATAAATTTTTTAGAATAGAAATCCTTTAGGGAAAAGAGTTTTAAGCGAAGCGTCTTTAAACAGACATAAGTTTATAATTTGGTTATTTAAAATGGGGAATTTTATAAAGCGACCCTTCGATAATTTTTAAACTTCAATAATTCGTAAAAATGTTAACTCAAAACTTATTAAATAGTCAATACAAGGCAGAAAAGTCAAATTCAAGTAATATAGAATACGACGAGCGACAAAGTCTTCTAGTAGCTTAAACCTTCAGTTGCGCATGACTTGGAACCTTGAAACTTGAGCATCTTGAGTGGTTTGATCCATAAGAATCTGGGCCGTCGAGGTAGGTTGATTTAGCATTGCATGAATAACTTGGGGGTGAACGGTTTGCAAGAGGGTTGCTTATCACTACCTGAATATCGACCTTCGGCCACACATGTGGTCTGGGCGATTTACCACACTTCGGCTTAAATGTGTGGCTAAAAGGTCTTTGACCATGTTTGAAAACCGTCCAGAATGTTTTGGCCACACATATTATTCTTCACGTGACCATTCTATACCTAGTCAGGTACTTTTCGCCATATTTTGAAAAAAACTAGCCACATTATAAAAACGTGTGGTGAAATGTGACCTATAGTCATAGTTTGTTTGATCTTTGATACTTGTGACCAAAAACACATGCATTAGCCACAAACTGTGGCATTTAACTAGGCACATGTTTTAATAGTGTGGCCAAATTTGACAAACGGCTACTGTATTGATAAGAGATGTGTCTAAAAGGTAAAAGATATAGCCACTTATATTACGTTGTGTGACCTAATGTCACATTTTCTAGCCACATTTTTAATAAAGTGGCGAAATATGACGAACAACCATTGTATTTATTAGTTATGTGGCTAAAACGCTTAAAATATATGGCCACTTACACGACGTTGTGTGATCAAAGAGTAGTTTACTTTTATTTTTCATAAGTTTTTTATTGTCACGAATACACTTATTATTGGTCACACTAAAATATTTTTAAGTGTGTCCAAATGTAATTAATGGCCACTTATATGAGTTTGTGTGACCAAAGAGTATCTTAGTTTTGCTTTTTATAAGTTTTTTATTGTCACGGATACACTTATTATGTGTGGCTATAAGTTATAAATTGTCACACTTAAAGGATGTTTTAGTGTGTCCAAATGTAATTAATGGCCACTTATACGAGTTTGTGTGACCAAAGAGTATCTTAGTTTTGCTTTTTATAAGTTTTTTATTGTCACGGATACACTTATTATGTGTGGCTATAAGTTATAAATTGTCACACTTAAAGGATGTTTTAGTGTGTCCAAATGTAATTAATGGCCACGTATTCGAGGTTGTGTGACTAAAGAGTATCTTAGTTTTGTTTTTATAAGTTTTTTATTGTCACGGATACAGTTATTATGTGTTGCTATAAGTTATAAATTGTCACACTTAAAGGATGTTTTAGTGTGTCCAAATGTAATTAATGGCCACTTATATGAGGTTGTGTGACCAAAGAATATCTTAGTTTTATTTTTTGTAAGTTTTTTATTATCACGGATACACTTATTATGTGTGGCTATAAGTGATAAATGGTCACACTATAATATTTTTAAGCGTGTCCAATCGTCATTAATGGCCACACGTTGATTTGACGAGTGGCGACGTCATCATTCCTTTACAGTTTCTTGTGCCGTCAAATTCAAATTGTCAGGGAGATGTACCGGCGGTTTCCGATGGTGTTTAAATACCAATCACAATCACAATCCACAATCACAATCCATAATCAGAATCCACTATCACAATCACAATCCACCTTTCTTCCGATTATAATTTCCGATAATGGCTGCAGCTTGGCTCGAACGTGCACCGAGTGCTCAAGCCCCCATCTACTACGACCCCACATTTTTCACCATACGATTCCACTTTTTTTCTGGCGTCGTCCGGAGGAATCAAAGGGTGAGGTATATTGACTATGTCAACCCTCAAACCTTCACGTACCAACAACTTAACCGAATGGTTAGGTGGCTTGGGTACACGACTGTTGATTATTTCAGCATTGAAATGGTAGTGCCGGGAATCGAGGTGGCGTACATCGAGTTGAACGACTTGGAGGACTTCAAGGCGGTGTCCGTTTATGGGGCATTCCATTCTCAGGTGAACCTTTGCCTCCATAGGCTTAGGGACTCCACCTACACCTCCGATGGCATGTACGAGAGGATCATGCCCTCTCATACTCCAGAAGAGAATCCGGATGTAGATTCGGATACGGAATCTGATGGCAGGACTCCAGAATCCGATGTAGATTCCGATATGGAATCGGATGCTAGGAGTTAGTTTTATGTAATTTGGTTTTCTATATTAATGTAAATGTTATTATATTTTGGTATTAATATGTTATGTGAATGTTATTATTGTAAATGTTATTATTAACTGTAAATGTTATTATTATATTTTGGTTGCGTTTTTTAAGCGTAGTTGATGTTGATTTTTTTATAAATAACTTTAAAATAGATGTTAGTGTGAGTGAATAACAAAATAGACCTAAAATTTAATTTTTGGTAGTTGAGACAGTAATTTGTTGTGGTTCAGTTGATTTGTAGCGTATCTAGTAAGATAAACTAGTTTTTTTTATTTTAATTAGCTTGAATGTAGGCTCTTATTACATAAATATATTTCAAATATTTTCTGACAGGTATTAAAAGCGTAAAAGCGTGTGATATACTAGTTTTTTTTATTTTAATTAACTTGAATGTAGGCTATCATTACATAAATATATTTCCAAGATTTTGGACAGGTAGTAGGTATAAATGTAATTAATTTCCAAAATTAATTAGCTTCTGTGCGTTTCCAAAGCGTGTGGAAACCATTTTGACAGGTAGTATGCAGTTATACACTCAACAACCAACTATATAACAACAGAGACTTTAATGTCTGCAATAAAACTGGTGACTGAAATTTATTACACTTCTATATATGTTATGTGAATTCCAAACTTGGCCAAGCAGAAAATATCTAAGGTTTCCACAGGTCTTAAACTTCCCAAAGATGTTAGATTTTATTAAATCCTTTCCAAAACTCAATGCCGTCACCAAATCTTAAATCTAAGGTTACTGGTGATGGCATTGAGTTTGGAAGCGGTTTTTCAAAACTGAATTTTATTTGTTCAAATGCTTCTTCGGAGTGTGGAGGGTACAATTTTGGTATGCAGGTTAGTTAAAAGAAGGGCATAATGGTCTTTTTTTTTATAAAATGAGTTGATAATGTTTTGCAGGAAACCAGCTGTTGAAAAGTATGTTGAAACATAACCAAATAGAGGTTGTGCAAGAAACAAAACCATCAGACGAGAAATGATGCATTTTTGGGCTTTCTTTGTATTAATGTAACTTTGATATAGCACGAGTCAGTTATGAGTGTAATGACTTTATTGATCTTACTATGGTACACTACAAGGCAATTGTGACTTTTATCGATGTAACATGATGTATGTTTGAACTTGACACCAATTGACCAAAATAGCCAGAAGATGAAATGAATTCAACAAACCGGCCTGTACGTATAAGTAGTAATAGTATTAAAAACAACCAATATTTCATTAGTTTGAATTAATAAGAACAAAGTAAAGAAGGAAGATATCATGTATCACAACTATATTTAAACATTATTTACATCTAACTAGCCAAACGAACACAACTGCTGGGTCGACAACCCCGACATCGGTGTCAATCTCCATTATGAATAGTTGTAGGCTTTTCCCGGGCCGCCAGTAATCATCCGGGGACTCATTACGAAGCAGTTGATTTGGTTGTACAAGTGGCAATGTATTACCCTCATGAGGGAAAGATACCGTACTAAATTCCTCATTGACCTCGTCATACGAATGCCTATAATTCTTGGGTGGAGTCATGAGGACAACATGATTTTTTCTATCCAGTTGATCTTGAAAATAAAACACCTGGTGTGCTTGCGAGGCCAATATGAACGGATCATCCTTGTGGCTAAATTTATTTAGGTCGACCGACGTGTAACCAAGAATATCATGTTTGACATGTTTACGGTCAACCCATTGGCACATGAAGACCGGTATTCTTTTAGTATGATAATATAGGACCCATATCTCTTGCAAAACCCCAAAATAAAAGTTTTGTCCATACGTCACCACGTATTTTTTGATGTGCATGTCATCCGCCTCTACACCAATCCCGCTGTTCTGGTAAACTCTACCATCATGAGATTTTGTACGAAATTCAAAACCGTTGATGCCGTACGAGTCGTATTTGTAAACGTTGCGGTGTGCTCTGTGTGCAATCCACTTTACGGTTTCCGATACAGAACCTGGGGAGCCCGCTAGCTCTCTTTCAACCGTAATTTCATTACAAGGATTAGATTTTTCACCTACATTGTAGAAACTATAAAAGAATTTTAAAAATTATAGAAGACTTAATAAATTGATCTACCTTGTCGCGTAACCAGTCACCAAACTTTAAAGTATGCTCCTTCTCCAGCAATGCTTGTCGTTTACCAGGCATTTGGTTTTTTCAAAGAGGTCTTGTGTTGTCTGCAAGTAAGAGTATAATATATTGCGAATTAATATATATATATATACATATTTATATATATATATATATACATATATATATATATATATATATATGTATATTAATTTTGGGTGCGTTTGCTTAGCGTTTTAGGTTTTTAGCTTTGTTTTTTGTCTTTGAACGTCTCGCGTAACTACCGTACGTTAAGGCTGTAAAAACACATCATATGTTGGCTCCCCGACCTCAAATAAAGATGCTAGATCGTCAATTAAAGGCTGTAAAAACACATCAATATTGTTTCCTGACATTCCGGATATTAATAAGGAAAGCATGATGAATTTTCTTTTCATACACATCCAAGGTGGAAGGTTGTAAATGACTGCTAAAACAGGCCAGACACCGTGGTTTCTGTTGCCTCTATGTACGTCGACCCCATCAGTGCAAATCCCTAGACGTAGATTTCTTGGATCGCTTCCGATGGTATCGGAGTACCTGTCATCTATGGCTTTCCATGCTGGTGAATCTGATGGGTGGCGTAAAACACCGGGTTTATTGGTACTCGTGGCGTGCCATGATAAATTCTCTGTGGTGGTCTTTGATTGAAAGAGGCGCTTGAATCGTGGAATAATGGGAAAGTACCACAGTACCTTAGCGGGCGTGTTTATGTAAGTTTTGTTAGTCTTCTCATCCACCTTCCACCTTGACTTGTTACAAACTGGACATGCTTCCAAATCCTTGTAATCCTTATAGTAAATAATGCAGTCATTGATACACACATGTATCTTTTCGTATCCTGAGCCCATTGCCTTTATCATCCTTTTTCCCTCATACATATTATTTACCATTTCGTTATCTGCAGGTAGCATCTTTTTCAACAATTTCAGAAGTTCATCAACGAACTTATGAGATACCTCGTGCTTGCTCTTCACATTGAGTAGTTGTACTAATGCAGACAACTTGGTGAAGTCAAGACATCCTTTATATAGGGGCTTCTCAGCGTCAACAAGTAGTTGTAGAAACTGTTGATACTTCTTGTCGCCTTTGAAATTGTCTTTTGTAGCATTTACCATTTCTACAGTTTCACAGGCATCTGTTGGAATGTTGGTGTCAACAAACCCATTATTATTATCATAATTAGTTGGAATGCAGGTGCAGGCAAACCCAGTATTATCAACATAATTAGTTGGAATGTTTGTGTCGGCTTCTCCATGTTTTATCCAAGTAGTATAATTCGTATCAATTCCAAACCTGTACAAGTGATGTTCTACCTCGTCTACACTAGGAGATACGTGGTTCAAACACCGAACACATGGAGATGAAACAGAAATTGGTGGTGATGTCTCCTTGCAATTACGAACTGCAAAATGTAGAAATGCCTTAACACCATCTTTATATGCTTTACTGCACATGTCGCCTACTGACATCCAAAACTTATCCATCTTCCAAGAATTTTTTTTATTAACCGTGTCATCAACGATATATATATATATATATATATATACTAATTAACGCCAATAAATGTAACTGACTAAAAGCAAAAATATTTGGTGCTCACCTGAGATTAATGAAGCTGTTTGGTAGGATTGAGATTGATGAGAGTTCAATAAATACACTAGCAGATCATTTATTAGGGTTTGGTCAATACTAATTGATTTGTGAGTCTTCCAGAAGATAACTCGATTAATTGGCGGGTAAAAATGAAAAATTTTAAACTTCTAAATTTCGTTATATAAATATTAGAAGAGGTTCTATTACGTTCTCAGGGTGTAGCTCAAACGGTTGAGGCGCTTGTGATTAAACATAGATTGCAAATATCGTGGGTTCAAAACTCAGGAGGGACATATTTTTATTGATTTTTGATAATAACCTCTTTTTAATGAAATATTATAATAACCTCTTTTTAATGAAGTAAATACACTGTGATTTTGGAAACACTCAAACTAAACTACGGAAACACTCAAACTAAACTACTCATTAAGCCTTTAAATGCGTTCAGAAACATAAAAATACATCATAATAGCTGGTCTAAAATCATAACAAAGTTTCTTAGCTTTTAATTACAAAACTAATTAAAAGCCCTAAAAACAACAAGAAGCAAATAAAATACAATATCTTCACTTTTTTTTTCTGATTCAATCATTGAAGCTACACTCCTTGCAAGTTGATCCTCTAATGACTTATTTGCCCTTATCAAGATAGGAATTATGTTTGTACATCTTATGCACACATCAGATCTTGTGGACGAAACACAATCAGACCATATAAAGAAATCACATTTTTTGCCCTAAGTTGAAAAAAATATAGGGTTTATGGTCAACAATTGTAGATGAATTCCAACTTTATTTGCAATTTCACTAACCTGAGATGCACAATTGTAGAACCTCTGACCTGGATTTTTGGTGGTGCTTGATATTCTTTGAATGGCTTCTTGACCACAAAAACAATAAACCTTCGACCTGGATCAATTGCTTCTGTTACTGGATGTGGTGGTCCTCGATGAGATTTCTTCCATGATGAAAAAGGAGTATTTATTGAAAACAAAACTAGTATATAATATATATATAGGAGGGTTTAGAAAGGAGTTGTTGTACACATGCTTTTTATTACCATTTTAGGATATTTATATATGTCTTTTGTACAGTAGCGGGTTGCAAGCGTAACAGACTCTTTTGAACAATTATATTACATATTTTAACCTAATTGATTACACGCATTTTTAACAAAGAAAGATGAGAACCATTAATCCATATTTACCATTCATCAAAAGATGCATCACAAAAAGTACCCTTAATTACAATACATAAAACATGTTAAGAAAGAATTTTTAAGATAATATATATTTACCATTCATCAAAAGATGCCATACAAAAAGTACCATTAATTACAATACTTCACAAAAAAACCAAGACCAGCAAAGCTAACATCACCATCACTCCGCCTTGTCCACAGTCTCCGCCCCATCTCCTTAAAAATCATGTTGGTTGACACCGTAGTTATGGTGTCAACCAGGGTCTCACACACTGAGTCGTAGCATTCAGACTGTTGTTGCTGATAATTAGCAACCATTGCTCGAAACTCAATGTCGTCTTCCCACATAATGAGGTTACAGGATTGGAAGGTGTTTTTTTTTCGGCTGTGAGTGTAGCCTTAATCGCTTCGACTTTCTTCAACAAAGAGTCGTATTTCTCTTTCTGAAAATCCATCGTTTTTTTCACAATGGCCTTCACGGTTTTCTCAGAAGAATTCATGTTTATTATCTTTCTGAAACTGTTAGTGTGATTGAATAACCAAACTTAATGTAGTTAAGTTGATTTGTAGTAAGATATAGTAAGATCTAGTAAGATATAGCTTAACTTTAATGTAGGCTATCATTACCATAATATTTTTCCCGGCATTTTTAACAGTTGACGTATAATTGTAATCAATTAATTCTGACAGGTGATATAAATGCAAGTAATCTCTAGATTAAACAAAAACACATAAGACAAACTAGTGCACTTTCCAAGCGTGTGACACCCTTTTGTTTTTTTATTACAGTTACTATTCGTCTGTGAGCATTTTGATTATATATACCTACACCACATTTATGAAACTCATATACCTACATAATTTTAAATTATTTTTTTAGTTAATAATGGATTGCTCGTCATCATCATCATCATCCATATCCTACAAGGCTGCCCTCAGAAGGCGAATTGAGGCTCAAATCGAGGTAGATAAAGCTTGTCGAGAAACTCTTACTGAAGAATTTGTAAAGACTAGCAACAGCTTGGATGCCAGGGATCTCATTACAAAAGTTCTTACTCGGATGCCCGCTAGTTGTATCCGAGATATTGCTGTTTTGTTTATGGTTGATGTAGGACAGAGAGAGCTTGACGAGTTAAAACTTTTGGGCAAGGCAATTCTTGAACTGAATTGCTCAATGGAATTGAAGTTGAAGTTTCTTATGTCGCTCAGAGATTAGTATGTGAGGTGTTTCATGGTGTGTTTTTATGTGTGTCACTCAGAGATAAGTAGTAATAAAATTTGTATGTTTGTGATGGTGTGCTTATATGTGTGTTTTGGTAATAATAAAATTTGTTGGTTATGTGTTAAAACATTGATTCAACATGTAACTATTATCTTAAAGTGCATTACAAACTGATAACAGAAGTCCATATCATAACAAGTATCTTAAAGTACATAACAGTCACTTTTGAAATCATTCAAATTTGTTGTTGTCGTTTCTTAAGTTCATCAATCAACTCTTCTCCGGTTAAACGAGTGTCGTCATTTCATGGAATAGCAGTGCTTTCTTGATAAGATTATTTCTGTGTTGGTTTATATCCGAGAGGAGGATTTTGCACAAATACTTTAACTTCAACCATTTTAGCTGTCTTTGTTGTTCCGGGCCTTCATTTTGGAGATTACACCCCCATGGTCTCTTCCCATCATATTTCTCCATGTGTCTCATAGCAAAAATACCACAATCTATTCCATTACTTTTTGTTCTCCATGTCATGTTCAATCTATTGATTGTTGCTACTTGGATTTGCTGAGTAATGGGGTGTTTTATTGTTTTAAGATACATGCAAAAGACGTTTCTCTACATAAAATAGAAAGCAATTTAAGTATTTTGACAATTTTTATAACAGGTATGTATGTTTTTTGGGTTAAAGGTAAATTTGTTTACCAGTATATCAAGAGTCTTTCCGTATCTTTCTTCAAAATTCTCTCTAATTGCTTTTGATTTGTCTTCTAAGCTTTTAAACTTTGCATCAGCTGGTATTTCTTGGTTTGCACTGTTGTCAAGTAAGTTTATCACTCCTGTTTGAAGATTGAAGGCAACCACAACGAAATGATTGTGTTGTAGAATTGGCACGAGCACTATAGCAACCTCCTTGAGTGATAGAATTCCACTCCTTGCCATTTATCTTGTCATGTTGTCTGAAAACACATCCAGTCTTTCTTTGTCTGTGTAACCCCTTGACTCAGAATAATGGTCACTTGTCTGTATATTAATTAAAATGCAGATGATTAAAGCGTTTATTCAGCGTTTTCTAATAGTACAAACAAAATAGATTAATTTGTACAAGCACATTGCTTGAAGAAAAGAATCTGAACGGTGATGCTGCAGATTTTTTCTTTTCTTCATAGTTCATTACTTCACTGAATGCATCCATTGCATTGGCGGTTATATAAATGCCAGGACAGAAGCTTTCAAAGACCACCTTGAACGATTCTGCGAGAGTGGACTTGTAGACCTCCTCCCAAATGTCTCCAAGACAAAAAAAATATATACTCTGAAAGTATTTCTTCATCTTCTGTGACACTAGCGGATACGTCAACCTCTCTCAGAAGATATGTAGAGTTCAGTGTAATGAGGCTATCACTTGTTGACAATCCGGTGTCTACTGTTAAACATAAAACAACTCACATAAATTTGACTGAAAATAATTGTAACTATAAGTAAATACCTTCAACCCCTTTTGGTTTTTATTTATAATTACATACCCTCTTTTGCCCACGCAACCACTGTATTAACAACTTCATCAATATCCGCGCACGAGACATTGTTTTCTTGACCTGCATCACCTGTATCATTTTTTACGACAGCCAAAGATGTAATAAGTTCAACTGTGATTATAATTAAGCTGGTATATAAATAAGTTGGTACATATATGATATACCTTTCTGAGCAGCCACTGGAGCACCAACACCAACATCTGAATCAACTGCATCACACAGATGTAATAAGTTTAAAAGAACAACATAAGTGTATTAAGAGCGTTTTAATTATACTAATAATTAATTTAACCCAAATACCTTTTAGAGCAGCCACTGGACCACCAACACCAACATCTGAATCTTGTGTTTTAGGGACCACATTATTAGTGAATCTGTTTTCCCATTCACAACATCTAGCAAAGATATTCTCATTTGATGTATGTATATCCTTTCCTTGACGGACCAACTCGTTGATCTCGGAGAAAATTTTATCAAATTTCTTCAACTTGTTATCCATTGCCTTATTCCAAGACTGTAAAAAGAAAATATAGTTTGGGTTAATTCAAAAACATTTTCAATTTATCCTAGCCAGTTGTAATAGAGTTAAATAATAGTCAACAAGCACGATAGGCATTTGCAAACTTAAAGGTGAATAATCGCTTACATAATCATCCAAATCTTGTTCAGCTGTTTGATCGGCATTATCTGTTTCAGATGCACTTTGACCATCTGTTTTTTAATTACATATAATGTTGTATTACATAAAATTCATGTAGAGATAAGAGATATGAGAGTTTTTTACAAGAAAATAACAAGTTTAATACCATGTTCTTGTTTCTCCTCAGCTGCAGTGTTTTCTTCAACTCCAGGCTTACCGGCAGCACTAACCGTCACAGCAGCAGCAGCCGCAGCAGCAGTCTCATCAAGTCTCTTCCCGGTAGCACTAACTGTCACAACAGCAGTATCAGCAACAGCAGCATCAACACTCTCATCAAGTCCCTTCCCGGCAGCACTAACAGTCACAGCAGCAGGAGCAGCAGCAGCCGCATCAATCCCTTTCCCGTCAACACTAAAAGTCACAGCAGCAGCAGCAGCAACCTCAGTAGCATCTTCTTCTAAGGGAGGACCATTATTCTCCAAGTATTTTTCCATCTTATTAAGATAGTTGTTGTTATGTAGTTGACTGCAGGCGTTGTGACGGGAGTCCCAAATGGACCATATTTTTTCTGGTATTCATACGTGTAAAGCATCACAAGAAAGGTGATCGGACCGTTGTATTGAACGTTGATACCTCTCCATTCTTCCTTTGTCATTTTCAAGTTTTCAATAACATAGCTGCACCAGTCCATATTTGGAATATCGGAGATTTTATCAATTGTGGCGATGAATCGTTGATTGACTGTTGTTGATTTTGTCACAAATCCTATACAGGTGTTGACCAACACAAGGAAATTAATCTTAAACAGTCCACCAACTCCTTGATCCGCGGCTAGTTTGTCTTTCACATGCTTTATACTTATTCTTGCACTTGTTGGGAATTGAGATTTGAACAAATCTGTAGTAACATCTTCCCCCAATCTTGGTCTACTCTTGCCTAAAACAGGAATCTTACCCATTGGTATCCCCAACACTTCATGTACTTTTTGTAGTGTTATCTTAATAACACCGCTCCCAATGTTCAATTCATTTAAACGATTATTATAGTTCATGAGCAACCAATATCCCAAAATTGTTGGAGTTTGGGTTACTTGAAGTCTTAACATTGACCCGAAACCCATTTCTTCTACACAAGTTTTTTGGGCAATGGTCCTTGCCTTCATTGCATCAACAATATTAATATGTG
This sequence comes from Bidens hawaiensis, assembly GCF_021521415.1. NCBI lineage: Eukaryota > Viridiplantae > Streptophyta > Magnoliopsida > Asterales > Asteraceae > Bidens > Bidens hawaiensis. The sequence goes on along the minus strand of NW_027501083.1, from coordinate 63,006 downwards.
CACACCTATTCATCAATTTTTTGTCTACAAATTCAACAAAAGGTTGTCCCCTCTCGGCTGGCTTCTTTTCTTTAACGGTGCTCTTTTTCGGACGCTGAAAGTTCGGGCCAGAGGTGCTGGGTTCCACCTGTTTCCGCTTTAACAACAACCTGTCGATTTTTGTGTCAAGGTCTTAATCAGAGTCTACTTCCACAACATGTTTTGTTTTCCCCACCGGAGCAACTTTTTTAGTCTTTCTTTTATCAGTCTTGTTTTTTTCTTTAATGGCTCTCTTTTTCGGACGCTGAAAGTCCGGGCCAGAGGTGCTGTGTTCCACCTGTTTCCGCTTTGACAACAACCTGTCGATTTTTGTGTCAAGGTCTGAATCAGAGTTTGCTTCCACATCATGTTTTGTTTTCCCCACCGGAGCAACTTTTTTAGTCTTCCTTTTATCAGTCTTGGTTTTTTCAACAACTGAATCACATACATACAATAAACACGGGGTTAGGGGATAACAACACGAATCACAAGGAAACAGAAAACTCTTATAAAACATCACAATGATAAATTCTCATACCAAAGCCATAACACGCTAATCATACGCATATAACATGCTTTAATATTATACATAGATTTAAAAAAAATAAGGATATGTATTACAACAACAACAACAACAACAACACGCTTATCAAACGTATTAATACATAAGAAGATTCAAACAAATGCTTACATTTTAAGATTAAGTAAACCTAAAACGCTAAAAAAATCATAAAGTAACACCTGTTCCATCTTCATTCTGAGACCTATCGTGCTTTTGCTTCGTCCTTGGTTCCGTTCCAGAAGTAGATGAGTTAGGGTTCTTCATTTTGGTTCCGTTCCAGAAGTAGATGAGTTAGGGTTCTGAGACCTATCGTGCTTGTACATGTGCTTGTGCTTCACAGTAGAAACGAATCGTTGACGATTTTTAGGAATTTTGACTTACTTCTCCACGTTCCAGAAGTAGATGAGTGACTTACGAGGGTAGTTATTTGACCCTTTTAAAAGAAGGCGCGTGCTTTTAAATTTTAATCGTACTGTTAGTATTGTATAGTAGAAAAATATATATATATATATATATACATATATATAATATTAGTGGGTGGTGGTGGGTTCAGGTGGTCATGATGGTGGTGGACGGTGGCGGAGGTGCAGTGGTTCGTGGTGGCGGATGTGTGTTGGTGGGTGGCGGTGGTGGGCAGTGGGTGGTGGTGGCGGAGGTCGGTGGTGGTGGTGGTGGGTAGTGGGTGGTGGTGGTGGATGGGTATAAATAAATGTATATATATTTATATATAATATTAGTGGGTGGTGGTGGTGTGGTGGGTGGTTGTGGAGTGTGGTTAGTGGTTGGTGATGGGGTCGTTGTGGCGAATGTGGGCGGTGGTGTGTAGTATGATTGCGGATATGTAATACATGAGACAATGACGGTGCTATCCCGTATGATGACCATGATGATTGGCCAAATTATGACGAGACGATGCTAATATAACTACCTGGGTTGGTGGTGGTTATCATATTGATGCTGCTAACCTATATATACGGTTTGCTTACGCCAACCAATACGATGGCGACTGTATCTCGTACGACGAGCATGACGTCTATGATGATGATCAGACATATATATGATGAGGACCAATTATAAGTACCTATATGACAATACGCCACACAGGCGCGCGCACACACACACATATATGTTGATGATAATGGTGACACCAATGTTTAATGACATGTAACCCGTATGATTGACGACGACCATGATAACGTATACGATGGTCATACTGATGGTAGCATGTACGACTGATGATGTCGTTTGATGACGACAACAATTCATAAGATGGTGCCGATAGTGATCGCTAATATTGGGCGTTTTGTTTATGATAACCCATACGATGCTGACTACATCCCGTACATGGCAATCGGATGATGATGATGGTGCTGATGATGATGATGATGATGGAGATGTGTGACGATGATGACGACACTGATAGCGAGATATATGTTACCCGTATGATCAATGCCGACTACGATAGCCTATACAATGACCACGTTGATTACCCGCACGTCTGATGATGATGTTGTTTCATGGTGATGGTGATCGATGATTATGATGATGATAACCACTATAATACATGATAACGATGATAACTTTATGATGTTGATTATCATCATAACACATATGGTGATGATGATAACCTAGAAGATGATAATGATACAAAACTACATATTTGAAATGATAACACTAGAACGCTATGAGCCTCTCTATTACGAAGTTGTAAATCTTATCCAGAAAATCTTACTAACGGTTAAGATAATACTTCAATAATGGATAAAATTTTAAATTTATTTAAAAAATAAGATTTATTAAACGAACTCCTCTTTTAACGAAATTTAATACCGGAATGTTAGTAAAAAAAACTAATAGTAAATGTTTTTATACTATTTTTAAAAAGTTATAAAACAAAAAACCAAAATATATAAATAATTAAATGTGTAGAAATAAATAAAACCAAACTTCAAAACCCTTTTAACTTCAAAACCCTAAATCGACTTCTACTTCACTTTACTGTAATTCGTAGACATCGCTTATCCTGGTAAGAACATAAAAATGTCACGTCTCAATAATGGAGTTAAGTTCCTGGTAGATATCGATAGCGATTCCATGAGTAGGATGGCATGTTAATATTGTTATCTAGTTAATTTTTTTTTTATAAAACATTTTACAGTTTTGCAACATATACATTCTAAGAACATTTTTTGTGTTACTTATAGCTCATTCCTAAAGTTGTTCAACCAATGTTTGCTGACATGAAATCGAATACCGGCTGTTGTTTGATTTACGATCAAAGTGGTAGAACGTTTTCTGTTGTTATAATCAAAGTACTTGATAACTTTTATTTTGGAACCGGTTGGACTGAATTAATCAGAGAATGTTGAATAGAAGCTGGAACATATGTTGTTTTTGAGATTAAACCAAGATCTATGTTGAATATGTTTACTTTCAAAAGAAACGTAAATGATCAATCCGGTACTATGATAGGTATTCCAGTCAGAAACCGACACGTCCATTACTTGGTAAGTTTTAATTTTTGTTTTTAATGATTGTTTCCAAATTCAAATGTCCTTTAATTAACATGTTTAATAGGATTTCCCTGAGTGGTACGTGATTCAAGAATTTGGTGACAATTACATGAATTCGCTTTTCGAGCTTATTGCTCCAGATAGATATATGTTTAAAGTTTCATGTCTTAGGTATGGAATGGGTTGTAGGCTAGAGGATGGATGGAATGAGGTTTTTAAACAAACCAACTTGAAAGGTGGCTCATTTGTTGTGTTTGAAATTATATCAGATAAGACATTTCATATTAATGTCTTTCATGAATATGACATAGAATTTATCCTTCCTGGTCCAAATAAGTTGTTTCTCAACTATCAATCAAGCAATCTAGGTAGTTCCTCCCAAAACCCAATTCATCTTGATGAGCAAAATGATGACTCTAAAATCGTCTTCCACATGAACGTCACCAAGAAATTGGTAAATTGAATTTTTAAATTTCTTTTTAATTTACAAGTATATTTGAAATTTGCTTTTCACAGCGTCTTCCACGTCACATTGCCACCAAGATTGATGCCTATGATGGAATGCCAATCACTTTGGTCAATCCCGAAGGTCGTAAAAAAATGAGACTTCATGGTGAACTGTCGGACCTGAAATTCAGATATCGGTTACTAAAATGGAAAAAATTCAAGGTGGAAAATGAAATACAGATTGGTGATAAGTGCAGATTTGAATATGACTTCAATGAAGCTACTTTGTTAGTTTCAAAATTTGATTAGTGATTTGGTGATGTTTGGAACATTTGGGAAATATTTGGTGACATGTTTGGTGAATTTTGGAACATTTGTTGATGTTGTATTGATACACTTTTTAGTTTATTGTGTTGAATGTTGGTTGGTTAATTAGATTTTAAATGCTTTAATTTTATAGTTTCTTGTATCATCTATTTTGTTATTCACTCTTATTTTTGTTTCATGGAATGTATTGTAATGGTGCCTTTTGTATGAAAACTTTTAATGAATGGTAATTATGGTTAAACCTAAAAATAAAACAAAAAACAATTTGTTAAATAACACTATTACGCTTTTAACACGCTAATGTACATAAACATATATAAATATCCTAATACGCAATACACGCTTATCCAACCATCTTCTGTCAAAGTGCCTATTTTCTGCCACAGGTTTTCTGCCGTAAAAACTATGCCAATAATCTATTGGTTCTTAATTAAAAGGGAGGCAAAACTCAAAAAGCTCCAAAATATTGGCTCCAAAAATTCAAAAACTCCAAATTAAATTTAACACTCCAAAAATCAAGTTACACTCCAAATTATTAAAAATTTCCACTTCACAAATCAGCCAAATTATTAAAAAAAAAACAATCGAAGATGAAGCTTATGGATGAAAGAATTGAAGAAGAACGCTACTCCGATGAGGAAGCCAACTACGACGACGACACTGAAGGCTACTCCAGCGAGGAAGCCAACGACGATGACGGTCAACCAGACCCCTCAATAGTTTGGAGGCTATCGAACCCCTCAACAGTTTTGCTACTACGAAAAAACCTACAAGGGGGTTGACGAGGTTACCTAAGCTGCGTACCCAATATGCAAACTATGGTGGTGTCAAACTGGCAGTGGAGTTTGATAATCTGGGTAGGTTCACTGGCCAAAACAGATCAAATTTTTCAAGTTTTTTAGGGGATGTTGTAAGGGAAATAGTTGGCTTGAGACATTTAAGTTGGAGGGAGGTCACAAAGGAGCTTAGAGATAAATTGTGGGAACAAATAACGGCTATTCTTTATTTCTATTTGTGCATTTTATATTTTGAGATGTAATTTACCTTTACTGTATTATATTATGCAGAAATATTTTGAGATTGTGGCTTGTCGCAGGCCTTCTGTGATGAATCGGCTCGGACACCTTCTTCGGGATTTCAGAAGAAAAATGTATGCCAAATACATTATGCCGAACATCGGTAAACCTCTGAAGATGAAGGCGATACCCAAGGGACACAAGACGATGATCAGGCAAGAAGACTGGGATCACTTCGTTGAGTACACACAATCAGAGCAGTTTCAGGTATAAATCCTCTACTCTGCAAACGTAGATTGATCGACTATATATGGTTTACGTTTTTTGTTTAAATATAATGAAATGATTATAATGTGTGGTTAAAGAAAAAATCGGCTTCATCAAAGGGAGCTCGAGCAAAGAATGTTTTTGATCATCACATGGGACGAGGGGGTTATACCTACCTTCGAGAGAAACTGGTAATCACCGTCAGTTGCTTTCTCTCTAGTTCAATGATTTGTTGGTTATGTGTCTCACGCATGATCGTCAGCTGCTTTCTCTTGAATATTTTACAAGGTCAAAAAGAAGGAAATTGGACCGGATGAGATCCCTGGCCGTGCATTAATGTGGATGAAAGGAAGGGAAGACAAAGATGGTGCATACAAGAATGCTGTTGTTGAAGGCGTGGCAACCAAATTAGTATGTTTTAGTATTAAACTTTTTAAATCATGTTAAAGTCAATTCATTGCCTTATATTGGTGTAAAAAAACTTGAGTCTATATAACTTGTCTCAACACTTTATGTGGATACATAAGTGTGTTACAAGTGTATTAGAATATTTGTTTTCTTGTAGGTTCAGCATGAGGAGCATATCGCCTCCGGAGCCCTGGCACTTGAACCGTGCACAGATGCCGTCACCTTAGTGCTTGGCAAAGAGAAAGGTGGGTTTTTAAAAGGGATTGGGTACGGATTGACAACAGGTAAATATTGGGGTGTGAGTCGGGTAAAAGGCTCGTTTAAGCAACGGATTGCCCAACTTGAGTATGAGGCGGTGCAGAGAGATGTAGTGGTGAACAGGTTGACGTCTCTACTTGAATCAACGAATGCTATGCTAGCAAGCCGTGAGAAGGAACGGTTAGCATTTGAGGCCAGGTTCAGACATCTCGAAGGATTGTTGCCGGAAATGTCGGCAAGTCAAGTAAGTGACGTATGCTACATATTAATTAATGCATTCGACATACATAATTGGCACTGTTTTTGTCACAATTCGTAGGTAAATCTTGTTCCCAACCAGGTTGGTTCTAACCAAAGTACTAGTGCTATAGCGCAAAATAAAATGCCAGGACCAGTAAGTATCTGACAGTTTCTTTGTTTTTTACAACTTTTCATGTGATTTTTCATTTTCCATAACCTAATAAATTGATTTGTAGGCCAGTTCTGTGGGAAACATCTTAACCTCAGGTGAGGCTGTGCAACAAGAATCCGCTTCTCAGGTAACCATTTGACAGTTTGATTGATTTGTTTTAATAATCCACTTTCCATGTGAGTGTGCTAAATTTGCATAAGTTAATTGTAGCCCAAGTCTTCGGATAAATAGTTGTCGAAACGGTACCCGCTCCCCATATCGCGACATCAGTAAGTATTTGACAATTTCAGTACTTTTTATAATTCGTTTCCAATGTGAGTGTGCTCATTTTCTATTACCGAATTGCAGGCCAAGTCTGTGGAAAAAAGTGTTGACCAAACGGTACCCGCTCCCCATACTGCGACATCAGTAAGTATTTGACAATTTCAGTACTTTTTATAATTCGTTTCCAATGTGAGTGTGCTCATTTTCTATTTACCGAATTGCAGGCCAAATCTGTGGAAAAAAGTGTTGACCAAACGGTAGTCGATCACCATAGCGCGACATCAGTAAGTATTTGGCAGTTTCATTTTTTATATTTTATAACCTAATAAGTCCTAACAATTCCAATTTTTGTTATATTACCAATGAAGCCTATAGAGAACAATGTTGACCAAGCATCAACACAACTACACCACACTCCGGATAGTAACGGCTCGAAAAAACCATTAGTAAGTATTTGGCAATTTCAGTTTTTCCTTTAATTGTTGATTGATTCATTGAATGGTTTTTAGGTAAAACAGAGAAGTCGTAAAAGAAAAGTTGATGTATCTACGGATGAAGCTTCCCAACCTGCTGAAATAAAGGTATGTACTGCGCGAAACATTGTTAATATCCCACCAACATGGGTATGTACTTATATATTGACTTCAACTAAGCCATCTTAATTTCACATGCTGGTTTATAGGTGTATGAGTGTCGTTTGTGTGTGCATGACAAGCGTAACAAGGTGGAAAATGGTAAAGTTTATTGGTCACCGGTTCCACAACAGTTGCATGGAAAAGCAATCCCGGAGGGTTGCTATAAAGTTAGTATTGATGGAGCCATAAAGGAACAAGCAATTATTCCATGTGAGGCATGTGAAATTACGACAGTTGGCAACGCAATTGGTACTTTTGTTGCTTGGCCAGAACACCTAATCGTATGAGACTAGGAGGTTTGTTCCCTTTTAACTTAACCTAGTTTAAAAAATGAACACTTGTGTTCATTTATGTTTGTTTGTTTATAATCTAAACTAACGTAATTGAACAAAGATAAACGAACATAAACGAACTTCTGTAGGTTCCCTGGACGGATCGCACGAGATATCGCGGTCTACTCAGGTGCGGAATCCCTGCGTAGATCGTTACGAGTATAGAACACAAACACACGAATACACGAAACACGTTATATATTATAACCGAACTCACGTGATACGATATCACTAATACAGACTCTCGTCAACTGATTAACTGAACTCTCGAACACTAACTGATTGATTAACCCTAAACCAAGCCGTAATCTATATATAAATACACGACAACTTCGCCTGATATGTTCAGGCGAAGTTGTCCATAACTTCGCTTGTTCAACAAGTTCGCCTAAGCGAACTTGTTGACAACTTCGCTTATAAACAAAAACATAAATAACATTACAGACTCGATTACAGACACTAGACTATGAACTACTGACATTCATGCACCAACAGACTCCCCCTTGGCAGTAGCTTCATATCTTGATCTTTAAGCTCTTGTCTTGTAATCCTGTATCTTCACGCATGCACTCCTTCTCTAACACATACCGTGACTACTCGCTGATATTTCCTTGCTTCATCCTTCCAAGCAGGAATATAGAATATCTTCTTTTCATTCAACACTTGTAGATCAGCTTTCGATAAGTTAACAAGATGCATCGGATCATACACCCTCAGCACTTCTTGTTCGTCTTCGTCTTCCATCACGGCTTCAGCAGTCTGGCAATCAACGTACCACCATTTTAGATTCTTCAACACATCTTGAGGCATAGTCTTCATTGGAACCTCCTTGATGCATCGGATCGGTTTGTACTTCATCACCATCCATGGCTTGCCATCTGCTCTCATTCCCCTTTCTGTATCCTCCACGAGCTTTCCCTTCTGTGGCTTTAATAATTCAAACTTCTTCTCTTTTATGCTTTCTTTCCACACGATCTTCCCAATCACTCTTGCCATGTTGTCGTCACTTCTATTTATCAGGCCCAACCTGGCCAAATCCTTCACCTCATATTCCGACAACGTATTGAGAGATCTCAGGGTTCTTTTGAAGTATTGAATACCATCATAACGCTTCACCACAAACAACTTTATCTGTTCATCATATATCCAACAGATAATTCCCTTCTTCGACTCAGCATAGCCTTTGATGTTATAACTCTTCTTGAACATGGCTGGAACAGCAGGCTTCTTGGTCTTAATAAACCAATGAGCACAACCTTCCTTCCACCTAGGCTGCTCCTCCCACTCAGTCTCATCCATCTCAGTACCCATGTCGGTTTTCTCAACATCTGGGATCTCGTGTTCAACGTCTTCTTCTACTATCTCCCCCTCTTCTATCCCATCTTCAATCACAATCTGTGCGCCAATCTTCTCAATCTCCTCACACGGCAGCACATCATCATCAAACACATCATCATCTAGCATATCATCATCTAACTCTCTCAACGCATCAATCACATCATCTTCATCATCAACCATCACCACCTCATCACCACCAACTGCACCTGCAGACTCCCCCTGAGCTGTGGAAGTCCCAAGAGCTTGAGTAGTTCTTGGCAACTCACCACCTGCACCTTTCGGTGCATTGGGATCATCGTCTCTGTCGTTTCTCTTCTTAGTCCTTAACTCGTCGCCTCTACAGCCTGTCTCCCCCTGAGATGCCAAGAACGCCTTCATAGCATCTATAATCCTCCCATGCTCAACCAGGAGGGACGACTGTAGTTGATTCTCTTCTACAAGGCGCTGAATAGCCTGGGTCTGGATAAAGTTTATCCTCGATTGCTCTGCCACGACCCGCTCAAGTGCAGCTATTCTCTCCGAGTCTGAGAGGGTTGCATCGAAATCAAACCTCATGTTAGATGTGTCTTGAGTATACTGAGGAGGGATCTCGAATGTAACCGGGACGTCAGAAGCAGTTGTGGACGTAACCGCAGGTGGTATCGTGACCGACAATCCTGCAGTTGCGACGACCGTCGACTCTACAAACCGTGCCACCACCTCTGAAGGAGTAAGCGTTGGAGGTGGTAACGACACAATCTCCGGAGTCGTCGTCTGTAGTGTGATGGATGGGATGCCAACAGCTGATGTAGCCACCACAGGAACATCTGCAGCGCTTGTAACCTGTACAGAAGTAGGAACAATTGACATACCTGACAGTGCGGATGGAGCAAAACGTATAACACGTGAAGTCTCTCCACCTCCCATACCAGCACCTGTCCTTTCACGTCTCGAACGTCTGATCAACTTGTGTATGTCCTCCTCTTCTTCCTCTGACTCACTATCATCCACCGTCCTCTTTCTCTTCCCCAACGTCCTCTCTCTAGTCACTAACATCCTCCTCGCCTCATTCATAACATCGTCAAGATCGGAGTCAGCCACCGTCGTAGCTGCTCTAGTTACACTCACTTCCCTAACCTGTGCAGCAGAGACCTGCACTTCTTCATGTGAATCAAAACGATCCATGTCGAAGAATCCTTGACCGCCAAATGCAGCATCAAGGTCAACATCCTCCGCAACCGATACATCAGGCACAGTAGGTACATCACGAGTTGCTCCTGCCTGTTGTGGTTGAGGGTCTCTGAACTCATCCCCCCGAGCTGGCACATACCCCGGGTTTATCAAGTACCCGAAGAGTGGAGTATGCCTTGGACGACGTTCAGGCTTGCTCCTCGCACTCGAAGTACGGCATTGAGCAAAGATACGTTTGCTCACACTCTCCACGTATCTTATCGGGCGTCTTTGTGGCAAATTCGGAGCCACATGGTTCAAGATCATCTGGATGAATCTTGGATACATTATGAACCGCTCACGAGCCATCGCCCTCCTCTGTCTATCAATCTCGTAAAAGACCATCTGACTGAAGCTATAACGTTTGTTATAGGTCAGTGCAGTCATTGCGGACTGCATGGTCGCACCCATACCGTCAGTGCCCGCCTTCCTCCCAGACATGCATACTATCATAACGTGCATGAGGAAGCGCCACTGATCAAGTAAGAACCCCTTCCATCTCTGGGTGTCGCCCAATGGACCAGAATAGCCCATTCTTAGAAATGCTCCATCACGAAACGGAGCCACAAACTCCGTAGGGTCATCCCTAGTCTCTTCACCGAAACGTAACGCCACCCGTATTTGTTCAGACGAGAACTGAACTTCTTGATTATTGACTGTTGCTCTCATAACCGGGGGCTCAACACGACAATCATACTCCACCGTCTGCCAGAAATCCTCGATATTGGGTAAGGATATCGGCAGAGTCGTCGTGATTGCGTGAAATATCCTCGTGCGTATGAGGAAAGAAATGATCTCACGGTAGTCTTCAACACCGCTCATTTCCGGGTCTAAGGTGATGAACATGTTGTGACCCGGAAAGAATTGCCTCAGGTTATCACCGTCATCTCCTCCAGCACCTCCAGCACCGGCAACAGCAGCCATCTCTGCAACAAACGAACCAAGTTAGATAAACATTAAGACATAACACAAGTTCGCTTGTTAACATGAGCGAAGTTGTGATAAAAACTGTACAGGCGAAGTTAAAGTTGGGGCGAAGTTGAGAACAACTTCGCTTCATCTTTAAGTTCGTCTAATAATTGTTAAGTTAAAAGGATCCAGGCGAAGTTAAAGTTGGGGCGAAGTTGGGAACAACTTCGCTTCATCTTTAAGTTCGCCTCACCACAACATCGCCTCAGGCGAATTTAAGTTTCAGGCGAAGTTGAGCATCAGGCGAAGTTACGGATAACTTCGCCTCAGGCGAATTTAAGCTCCAGGCGAAGTTACGGATAACTTCGCCTAAACCTTAACTTCGCCTGAATCTGAAACGGCGACAGTAAGGTTAATCGAAATCCGGAAAACCGGTGTTTCGATTAACTTTGACGATTGAGGAGGCTCAAACACATGATATTAATGATAACTAAACGACCAGGTTGTACATGAACACGTAAAACAAGTTTTGAAATCGGGTATAGGTTTCGAACATCCGAGGTCGTTAACCGGGTGTCGAAACAACCTAGGATTAACAACATCGAACATCGAGTAAAAGATATATAATCCAAACACACCTTGAATACTAACTGAAATCGGAAAAAGGATAATCGGATGAAAATCGAGTTAAGTTCGCTGAGAAAACGGAGAATAAGTTCGCTGATATTTAGAATAATGAACTGTTTGACTCTTGAAAATCCTTATATAGGGGCGAAGTTATACAGGCGAAGTTACGGAGGCGAAGTTATCCACAACTTCGCCTGTTCAACAACATCGCCAATATATTTACAAAATTTAACCTTATAAGTTTAACAGTTTTCCAATTAAGTTATAAAACTTTCCTTTAAGAACTAAATGACACGTTCAAGTCCAAGTAACCCGTTATAAACAAATACAACTACAGAAAAAGAAAACTTTAAACAATTTAAGTATAAGGGATCAAATTTCAGTCTGGATAGGGACTGCTACGTTTTAGAAAAGATCCGAACAGGAATCATACTAAGTATGTGACTGTCACATAGATCCGTGTTTAGCTGTATTATGACATAAAGAGACAGGTTGTAAGCAGGTAAATAACTTAAGATGGTTTTCATCGTTTCTGTGATACGAGTTAAGTTCAATTAAGCTCAAAATTTAAGTGGGCAACAACTCAGAGATTATGATGCCTCCTATCTATTCTCAAAGCGTATTTGGCTTTCCCCAAGTCACCCCGAATTGACTTCGACCCTTAGTGTCTGATTAAATTTGTAATTACTCTTCATCTCCATCCCGTTCTCTTTCTTACTCCATGATTAAGAAGTCTTGATATGTTGAACTCTAAAATGTTTCAATAACTCATAAGTTTTTTTTTTTTTTTTTTTTTTTTTTTTTTTTTTATGATAAACATTTACATAGACTTCAGAGTATTAGCCAACTGCAAGTCCCGAATCTGGATCACTGCAATTTCTTGAAACGCTATCTTCACGGGAATCAGAACACTTACGGGCTCGTGTATGACTGGGTAATCGCTTTTCTGCCTATCATTCGGAAAGATATATATGAAGACATGCAAAACTCGTAAGGAGTTTCCACGTAAAATCAAGTAGTTTTAGTTTGTATCACATCTACTTTTACGCACCATAAAAAGTTACCATGACATACAATGACTGTCCTAAAGCCTTTTAAGCCTAATAACTTCACTAGTTAAGCACACAGAATCAGTATATCTATCATTTTCCAAGGTTGGATCAATTTTCTGATTAACATAGCAAACGTACTTCTTACGAAGTAGTAGACTTGAAAAATAATTTCATTTCCCTTAAAAAAAATTTTAACATTAATCGCCCCGACCAAAACAAAGTCTTCAGGTAGACGGCTATCCCGAAGATCCAATGGATCAGCTGGACCGACCACATACAAGTATGTGTCCCTCTAACCAAGTATGATCGACTAATTTTAAGCGAAAGAATGAAAACTCATCATACACCGCCCCGGTCACTTTCAGTCATCTGGTTAATGGCTATCCTCAAATTCTACAAGTAGAAAATGAGGACCAAAACATATCCGAAGACCAGTCCTTCAAACTGAGGTAACCGACATACTTTTAAGCGATAGTGACGTTTTTTTTTTTTTTTTTAATATAACTTGAAAAGCATGGTTACTCGGGATTGATCATCCCATTCAACTCAATAAGGTTTTGAACTCTCGTTTTGTCAAACGCTTTAGTGTAAAGATCAGCGAAATTATCAAGCGTATCCACCTTTTCAAGTACAATCAGTTTCTTCTCAGCACAATCCCGTATAAAATGATGACGTATGTCAATATGTTTAGTTTTACTATGTTTCACGGGATTGTTAGTTACTGAGATAGCAGCTGTGTTATCAATGCAAATAGGTGTAAGTAAGAAATTCAGACAATAGTCGCGCAATTGTTGTTGAATCCAAAGAACCTGGGAGCAGCAGTTGGATGCTGCCATGTATTCTGCTTTACAGGTTGAAATTGCGACTGAAGTCTGCTTCTTGCATTGCCACGACACCAATCTGCCACCAAGAAACTGACATCCTCCAGTTGTTGACTTCCGACTCTGATTGCACCCTCCATAATCAGAATCTGTGTAAGCGACTAGCTCCAAGTCTCCTCCTCTCGGGTACCACAACCCCAGCTTCGGTCTGCACTTGAGATACCGCAAGATCCTCTTCACACCCTTCATGTGAGATTCCTTTGGGTTTGCCTGAAAACGAGCACAAAGACAAACAGAAAACATTATATCAGGCCTAGAAGCAGTTAAGTACATTAAAGAACCTATAATAGCCCGATACTGAGTTGGGTCCACATCTGCATCACCGTCTGACTCAGCACCCAATTTGTGATTGACGCAGATAGGAGTGTCGAATGGAGTGCTGTCCTCCATCTTGAAGCGTTTGAGCACATCATGGACATACTTGGTCTGATGAATGAACATCCCATCCTTCTTCTGATCAACCTGCAATCCTAAAAAGAAAGTTAGTTCACCCATAGCACTCATTTCAAACCTTTTCTTCATGACGTCCTCAAACTCCTGACACATGGAGACTTTAGATGCAGCAAAGATAATGTCATCCACGTAGACTTGCACCAGCAGGAAGTCGCTTCCTTCTCTCTTAACGAACAACGTGCTATCAATTTTCCCTCTTTCAAAACCATTTTCAAGCAAGTAATCTGATAAAGTTGAATACCAGGCACGAGGTGCCTGATGTAGTCCATACAATGCCTTGCTCAACTTGTACACGTGATCAGGAAAGTCTGGGTCAGGAAAACCCGGAGGTTGCTCAACATACACTACCTCATCAACTTTCCCATTCAGAAACGCACTCTTCACATCCAACTGAAATACCTTCATCTTCTTATAAGCAGCGAACGCCAAAAACAATCTAATGGCTTCCAACCTTGCGACAGGAGCGAACACTTCATTATAATCAATCCCCTCTTGTTGATTAAATCCTTTCACAACTAGCCTCGCCTTGTTTCTGATGATAATCCCTTTCTCATCTCTCTTACACTTAAACACCCATTTTGTGCCTATCGCATGCACATTTTTCGGTTTTTCAACCAAATCCCATACTTCCATTTTCTTGAACTGAGCCAACTCTTCTTGCATGGCTTCGACCTACGAGCTGTCCTTTAAAGCCATTTGATAATTTTTCGGTTCAATCTGGCTGATAAAGCAGGTGTACAAGCATTCGTTGATTATTCCTGTCTCCTTAATGCTTGTGTAAACACAGGTGTGCTCATCCAAGCTACGTCTTGTTTGTACACCGGAGGACACATCACCAATCACATTCTCCAAAGGGTGATCTTTATGAATTCTCGTGGTCGGAACAGAACCGACATGCAAATTGTCTTCCAAGTTAGAAGAGAGCTCGTCAATGGTTGTTTCATGCTGAGAGTGAAAAGGATTGATAAATTCTTCTTCAGTTGAGGCAGCAGGGGTATCGATAGTATTTGATGAGGAAGGTTGACATTTATCAATCAGCTGTCTTTGCAATAGATTTTCTTCCTCATCAAGGATCATCTTCGTAGCAACTCTTTCTTCTTCTTCAGAGATATCTAAATCCGGTATGTTAAAAGACTTAAAAAGTTTAACATAGTCGAAAAACTCCGCAGGTCCGTTGCTTGGTTTTGGCGGTTGGTAACTTGTGATATCTGTGTTACACACCACCTCAATCTTGCTTGTCGATGTATTGAAGACACGTCTGTTGGGAGTCCCAACAACATAACCGACTAAGATTCCTTCATCGGCTACTTCACCAAATTTAGAATTTGTCTTCAAAATCGAACAAGGGGACCCGAATGGTTCTAGACCACTCAAGTTGGGCTTTCTTCCATGCATAAGCTCATAACATGTCTTTCCCAGTCTTTTAACAGTTAAGACTCTATTCAGAACATAACAGGCTGTAGCAACAGCTTCAGCCCAAAACACCACAGGAAGCTTTGAATCAGCCAGCATAGTTCTGGCTCCTTCAATTAACGTTCGGTTCTTCCTTTCAGCCACTCCATTCTGTTGCGGTGTATAGGGAGCGCTGTATTGGTGTTCAATCCCTCTCTGAAGACAGAAGATCTCCATCTCAAAATTCTTGAACTCTGTTCCATTGTCACTTCTGATGAACTTAACCCTTTTATCCATAACGTTCTCAACTTTGGTAATCAAATTCTTCACCATCTGAGCCGTTTCATCTTTTGATTTCAGGAAATATACCCACGAGTATCGTGAGTAGTCATCAGTGATCACCAAGCAGTATGAAGTACCTCCTAGACTTTTTGCATACACGGGACCGAAGAGATCCATGTGAAGCAATTCTAGAGTACTGGCAATTGAATTTACTTTCTTGGTGAGATGGGATTTCTTGTGCTGCTTTCCCTTCTTGCATGCTATACATTTATCATCAAAATTGAAATTTTTCAAGGGAACGCCCAGCACAAGCCCATTCTTGACAATGTGGTTCATCTTCCGAAGATGAATGTGTCCCATTCTCCTATGCCACAATTCGGACTCTGTTTCACTCGCTTTTGTCAAAAGGCATGACTCTGCCGTGGCCATTTCAGTTGATCTCATATCCATAATGTACGTATTCCTATCACGAGGAGCCTTCATCAAAATCCACTCCTCTGGTATCTGAAAACCCGGTTTCAGCACGATCGCCTCGTTCTTTGTAAAATGAACGGTGTACTCCTTATCACAAATCTGCGACACACTCAGCAGATTGTGCTTCAATTCTTCTACAAAGTTGACATTCTCCAACGTCATCTTTCCGTTCGACACCGTTCCCTTTCCAGTAATATTGCCTCCACTTTCTCCGGCAAAACTTACTCTCCCTCCTTGAACAGGTTTCAAATCGTGTAACAAGTATTTGTTACCCGTCATGTGCCGGGAACAGCCGCTATCTACAACCCAAAGATTGTTGGCAGCCCTGTTCAACTGTTCCTGCACAATAAAGCAAAAGATTAGAATTTAGGGACCCAAGACCAATTGGTCTTGGATCTATACATCCCAAACTTTGGCTTTCCAAAGTTAGTATCTCGGTAACTCCTGTAAGTCCCATTAGGATATCTCATTGAAGATTGATTGTAAGGCCTTCCAAACCTTTGAGAATTGAAAGAATTATAGCTTGTGGTTTGGTTATTAGAAGTGTAAAACTGAGATTTGTTTCTATGAAAACCTGAATTAGTCACATTTTTGAATTTTAAGTGGTTTTCATTTTTAGCAGCATGATAATAACTATTAGGCTTATTCTCAGCTTTAGTAGGCCTTACACCTCTGAATCGCTGCTTCAGAGGGCAATTTGCAACAAGATGTCCTAACTGATTACATCTAAAACAACACCTATGCTCAACTTTTTTATCAACCGGTGTTTTAGATGTCGAGGCTATATTACCGGCCGTTCGTCTCACATATGGTGGGATGTACGGGTTCAGTGGAGTACTCTTTTTATTCATTTTATCTTTTTCTCCACTCTTGGGTAACACAACTTCCTCTTTTACCTTACCAGACTCGGATGACTTATCCGAATCTGACGAGACAGGACTCTGATCAGAAATTTCAACACTTGAAACTGGCGAACTTGTTTCGCCTCTACTAACATTTGGTTCTTTAACAGATACCTTAATTGGCACTGTCTGAGCAACCTCAAAATCAACAGATTTCTGAACACTAGGGTTAAAAGTGTAATTGTGATTGTACGATGGTGGAACCTCATGATAACCGATTCCTCCTCTCTTGGTAGAGGAACCTTGATCACTAACAAGGTGATCAATAATAGCAGAGGAATTTCTGAACTGCTCCAGTTTTCGATTCAGTTCCACCACTTTCACCTGATGGTCAGCAATCTGTTTTTCTCTCTCAGCAATTAGTTTGGTCTTTTCTTCCAAAACCTCATAACTTAAATCAATCACTTCAATTTTTTCAGCAAGTTTAGTTTTTAAACTTTTAACATCTTTTTCACAAGCTTTTATTTTAATTTTATAATTATTTTCTCTTGATTTAGTAAAGTGATGATCTTCTTTTAAGGTTTTAAATTCAGCATCCAACCTAACATACTGATCGGTAATAGTTGCTAATTGCTCAGACAAGTTCTCACATTTTGAACAAGTAGTTTTAGAGCATACCTCGGAGAGCTTGTCATTAACGTCTGCCATAAGAGCCTTTTCTTCTCCGGCAGCCTTCTCATTTTCTTCTGTTTCGACCTTTGCCAAATTTGCCTGCTCGAAAGATTCTTTAGAAAGCAGGTTCCAGTTATATTCATCATCTCCTCTGGAAATCATGGCACTGTAATCTCTTCTTCCCTCATTAGCGGTGTAGACTTTCCTTGACTTCGTTTTACACGCTCATTCCTACATTCTTTTGCGAAGTGACCGTTTTGTTGACAATTGTAGCACCTTACCTTTGACTTGTCGAACCCTGGTCTTCCTCCGACAAACTTTCTACCGGTCTTATTCATAAACCTCTTCACCCTCCTTACAATCATGGCCATCTGCCATTGTAGATCCATTTCTTCCATATCGTCAGCATCAATCTGATCGTAATCTTCATCCAACATAGCTGGATCAACAATCTTCCCTTGAATATAGTTCTCATAGGAAGCAATGAAAGAAGCATAGAGGCCAAACTGCTCTTCAGCAGACTTGACACTCATAGGCATCTTGGAGTAGTTGTTGCTGGGAGCACTTGAAGAGCAACTACTCTTGCTTGCCTGGGGTTGAGAACCACTAGATCCAGCTGCTACATAGCAAACATCCCCATTTGTGTTAACTGACACATGCCCCTCATGTGATGAGTTGGGGCCCGACTCTCCCTTCGAGTAGTAAGCAGCCGATTCAGTCTTTGATCCTGAGCTAGTGTTGACTTTAGCTCCATACATACTTGGATCTTGAACCTGATCCATAGATGTCTCATTTCTTACCATGTTAAGCTCAAAGGTCCTGAGCTTGTTGACTGTCGTTTCGAGATCATAAGTGGGAAAGTCCTTGTCTTCCCTCATCAGCACAGTGTACATCTCCCATTTTGGTGGGAGAGCATCCAGAAGCTTCTCAACTATCTCTTCTTCTCTATAAGAAATGGAATAGTTGCTCAGTTCAGTCATCAGATGATAATATCGAGTGATGATATCATCTAATGATTCATTCTTCAAATACTTGAAGACTGAGAACTGGGTCTTGAGCAGTTTTATTTTTGAAGCCCGGATTCCTACATTTCCTTCAAATCTGCTCTCAAGGGCTTCCCAAAGCTCCCTTGCTGAAGTGTACTTCCTAAAAGTATGAAGGATCTCCTGTGGAAGAGCCATGGTAATAGCAGCATGAGCCTTGCTCTCAGCCTCATACATCTTCTTCTTCCATTTTACTATACTTCTTGATTTGGTCACGACCTTCATACTCCATAATTGGTGGAATATAACCATCCTGGATGCATACCCACATCTTCGCATCCTGGTATTTGACGTACTGTATGAACCGATCCTTCCATGCAACGAAATCGGTTCCCTTCAGCAATCTTGGGGCCTTGGTAGCCGACCCTGCTTCAACTTCCATCTTCACTAACTCAGAGATGTTGATCGACGACATCTTTTCCGAAAAGTAAGAAACCTGAAAAGTTAATTTTTTTTTTTTTTTTAAGTACTGTAGGCGAAGTTACGGATAACTTCGCTTGAAGAAGGCGAAGTTGTAGAGAACTTCGCTGAAGAACTTCGCTGATAACTCTGCTGATTAACTTCGCTGATTCTTAACTTCGCTTGAGGTAAGCGAACTTAAGAGGTAGGCGAAGTTGTAGAGAACTTCGCTGATACAGGCGAACTTGAGAAGGTAGGCGAAGTTGTGGATAACTTCGCATAACCTTATATCTTCGCCGAAACCCTACGTACAGTGACGGCAACTTCGCCTGATGAACACGGACGTTTTTGAAGATCTGGAATCTGGATTTAACAAGGTTTTTGATGGTGCAAAGGCTTGAATACTGTGGTAGTAGGTAAGATTGACTTAGAAACACGAAAACACGTCCCGCGAATAGTCGAAACGGGACGAAATTTATACCCGCGTGAATATCCCGAACCTCACAATCGAGCAAATGCTCTGATACCAATTGTAGGTTCCCTGGACGGATCGCACGAGATATCGCGGTCTACTCAGGTGCGGAATCCCTGCGTAGATCGTTACGAGTATAGAACACAAACACACGAATACACGAAACACGTTATATTTTATAACCGAACTCACGTGATACGATATCACTAATACAGACTCTCGTCGACTGATTAACTGAACTCTCGAACACTAACTGATTGATTAACCCTAAACCAAGCCGTAATCTATATATAAATACACGACAACTTCGCCTGATATGTTCAGGCGAAGTTGTCCATAACTTCGCTTGTTCAACAAGTTCGCCTAGGCGAACTTGTTGACAACTTCGCTTATAAACAAAAACATAAATAACATTACAGACTCGATTACAGACACTAGACTATGAACTACTGACATTCATGCACCAACAACTTCCCACCGAAAGGTTCTCGAACAGTTAAACGAACATTCGGTATGTATGTATGCATACTATTTTGTTTTATTCAATTACAAAATACGACATTAATTATACATATTGTTTTTCATATTTTGTTGTTCCAGCTACCACCACTCCCGTCCTCAAAAGAACCAGACAGAGCTGGCAAGAAGGCAAAGGCAAAGTACACAATGATAGACCGGGTGACCAAACAGAAGACAAGGAGCAGTGCCAAGAAAACCGACGCCTTAGCTAGTATATAGGTAGTCGTTATTTTTGTATTTTGTAAGATATTTTGCATATACATTTTCTTAAGTGAATATTATTGCTAATATAATAATTTTGTTTTGTTGCTTATAGCTGTTTTATATTACTGCACAAAAAAAAATAGTTATATATTGCCTAATTACACACAATTTGGCCACATAGAACATATTAAATAGGTGTGGCCAAAAGTAAGACAATAGCCACACCTGAAATTACAAAAATTAGAGTCTATAAATGACCATTAGCCACGACATAAACATTTTTGTGTGAGGAAAAGTTTGACGATAACCACACTTTAAATTACGAAAAGCATTATGTGTGACAAACGGTAAGACAATGGCCACACCACAAACTACAAAAGAGTGTTTGAGTGGCAACTTCACAGTTTTAGCCACATTGACAACAACCTCCAGTGTCTATATGATATTATTTGCCACACAGTACCTAACTATGTGTGACGAAAAGTTTGACAATAGCCACACTTTAAATTACGATAAGACAATGGCCACACCACAAACTACAAAAGAGTGTTTGAGTGGCAACTTCACATTTTTAGCCACATTGACAACAACCTCCAGTGTCTATATGATATTATTAGCCACACAGTACCTCACTATCTGTGACGAAAAGTTTGACAATAGCCACACTTTAAATTCGGAAAAGCATTATGTGTGACAAACGTAAGACAATGGCCACACCACAAACTACAAAAGAGTGTTTGAGTGGCAACATCACATTTTTAGCCACATTGGCAACAACCTCCAGTGTCTATATGATATTATTAGCCACGCAGTACCTCACTATCTGTGACGAAAAGTTTGAAAATAGCCACACTTTAAATTACGAAAAGCATTATGTGTGACAAACTGTAAGACAATGGCCACACCACAAAATACAAAAGAGTTTTTTACTAGCAAGTTCACATTTTTAGCCACATTGACAACACCCTCCAGTGTCTATATGATGTTTTTAGCCACACAGTACCTCACTATGTGTGACGAAAAGTTTGACAATAGCCACACTTTAAATTAGGAAAAGCATTATGTGTGACAAACGGTAAGAAAATGGCCACACCACAAACTATAAAAGAGTTTTTGACTAGCAAGTTCACATTTTTAGCCACATTTATAATAATCCCCAGTGTCTATAAGATATGATTAGCCACACAGTACATCACTATGTGTGACGAAAAGTTTTACAATAGCCACACTTTTTAGTAGGAAAAACATTTTGTGTGACAGACGGTAAGACAATGGCCACACTATAATCTACAAAGGAGATTTTGAGTGGCAAGTAAACATATTTAGCCACTTTTAATGTAATATCTAGTGTCTATATCATATAATTAGCCACTCTATTATTAAATTTAAGTGGTCATTTCTTTGCTATATCCACACGGTATAGGTCACAATGTAAGCTTAACACAACCCTATTGGCCACATTAATATAAAATGCATGTGGCTGAAACATAAATTCATGTGGCTATATAGATGCAATGGTCACTCATAGTAAATTGACATGTGGTCATTTTCTACCATTTAGCCACACTTATTGGAGAGGCTTCTTGATGGCCAGCAACTAATGTCTGTACCCTTTAGCCACACTTATTACCACATAAGGCCACTAAAAACTGTGTGTGGCCATATCATACCCATGGTGTCGCGACCTTTGGCCGCATATGACCTGAACCAAATGTGTGTGGCTAAAGGCCTACGGCCACACTTTTTTCGTGTGGATAAAGGTCAATATTCACGTAGTGTATTTAGAGTAGGTTTGGTAAACTTGAGTTTACGGGTGTGAGATCTGATAAGTTTGGGTTAAACATGAATGATCTTGCTTGACGAAAGAAGCTTGAAGGATGTGGGACTGAGAGGTTTGGACTTGGTGGGTAACTTAATAGGGTGTAACTATAGTTTGAACTTGTTTGGCATGGATAATTTGAGGGCACCTATCGCTGAGAGAATTAGGGTCTCCTGAATGGTAGCAAGCACAAGTAGTAGTGGCATCAGGTTGAGCATGAGGGGTAGGCTGTTGCAGAACAACTTGTGTATTAGGCGGTGAAGGGCAAGTATATGCAAGGATGATCGAAACGATTACTCTGGGTGGAAAAACGACATGAGGATTGAGTCGAATGGTGGAAGTTACTAGCGGGCATAACGAGTGAATACCGATGGAGAGATTCTTGCTCGGATACTTTGATTTTGTTGAGGTTGATGATTGATTTGATTAACATCATAGTTTATGATTAGACTTGCACTTGTCGTTGTCGTTGTTGTGGTTGCGAGGATGAGTAGGGGTATATTAATTAAAATTTCAATCAAGGAAGTTAATGAACAAGTTTGAATTGGTTGTATTAATGTTTTGAATTTGAGTTTATGTTTTTGAGGTTGCAGCAGTTAAATCATTGGCTATACGCTCGTTGGTCATGAGGACTTGACTATTGATGTCGAGGACGACGGTGGTTTCTTAAATGAGACATTCTATGAGGACCAAAAATAAAGGCTTATAAGATGAAGGATAAATTGAGGAAATCGTTTAAATAATAAAAGTTGAAATGTTTTATAATAACTTTACTTTTCATAAATGAGGGATTTGTGTCGTATCATGAGAAATAAAGATAAAAGTTTATAAGAATAGGGGTACATAGCGTAAATAATTATTAGATGATGTAGTCAATATGATTAATGTGTGATGACTACACGAAGATGTGAGGTTAGTTTAAAATTTAGATTTTTATTTGATTAAGTTAACTTTATAATAAACTAACGAAACATATATTGTGTGTTGGCCGCTCATGAACTTTCTATGGCAGTTTGAATGGCCCAATGAAACTAACGATTAAAGCATATGAGTTGGACAGCCCATGAGCGTTACATGGCATTTTGATTGTCCCAACTAATTAACGAATCAACAATACAATATAGTTTGTCGGCCCAATGAGAGTTACATGGTATTTTAACCGACCTAACTATATAACGAACAAACGAGAGAAACATGAATAATTGGAAAATCCCGTGAACCATCACGTATGATGAACTCCAACAAAAACATAAAACAAACTGAGAAATGGAAAGTAGGAGTGCCCATGGATTTTTCACCCAACTAACCATTTAAATAACAAAACACAATAATTGGGAAAACCGAGTTGGCCACGAACCACCGTGAATTCGGTTAAAAATCAACCTAAGGTGTCGGTCGTATGACAATGGTGTTCCTCTTTGGCCGAGGGGAACTTGTCATACTACCTAGCCTTAAGATGGAGTAAAAACAAAAGTAGGGAATTCTTAAGGAATTTCCCAATAACAAAAAGGCAATCTACTTTAATTTAAAATATTTACGAAAACTTTCTTTGAAGGTTGAGGCATAACCTCGGAATTGTGTGTGTGTGCATAATAATACAATAATAAATAATCATTAAATAATTATCTAAGAAAGCTGTAAATAATTAATTTTTGAACACATAAGGCAAACAAATAAGCACGTATGGGGCTCCTAAACATGTTACGATGGAACCACTAACGACCTATCATAAACCTTCGGCACTGATACCAATCTGTCGCAACCCAACCTACAGCGGAAATGCCGGGGCGTGAACTGATTGCCCACAACTTTCAAGGTACTATCATGTGATATTAAATGTGACAATATGTATTAGATTTAATTAAATAATCATTTACATCAAATTAACCAAAGTACATAAATTAACATTAAATCAAATAAAACAAAATCCAATATTCTAATGCTTGTATCTTCTTCTCTAGCATGCAACCAAAGTTTTCTTCAAAAACAAGCTTCGGAATCACATCACACGATAACCTGCATATGCGTTAAAAATATAGGTTTTGTCAACACAATGTTGAGTGAGTATAACACCAGATTTAAGACACTATAATAATAATAAGTAAAAGTGCAAACTGTTCCTGTGAGATATACAATTAAGCCATAACACATAACAATCAAACAATCCATAAAGAAATGGCTCAACCAATCCATATAAATGGACATTGGTTACCAAGCAAGGACTAAAACGTCCCATTAAAATGGACATCGGTTGCCGAAGTAAGCAAATAGCGTTCAAATAAAGCAAGTAAGCAAATAGCAAGTTAGGCAGATTGATAAACACACAAGGTTAAACAGTTGCGGTTGAATACTATATAATAGAAAATATATACGAACGCATATGTCCCCAAAACTATTAAATATAAGTAAAAGAAGGGAGTGCAATACTCACCTTAGCGATTAAGCAAGAGATAATGATTAAATTAGAAACCGGTAAGTCAAGCTCTTCGAAATTTACCGACAAGGATCCTTTCACGATGAACAACGAGAGGTTAACTGATTCGTGCGTAGCCAGCAAGAACAAGAAACGATGTTTCAGGCAATGGTGAAACCAATTCATTATGGGCTTTCGTAGATGATTGTATAAGGATCATGTACCACAATTTAATTGAATTATAATGAATGTTGTATGGTAAAACCCTAAACGAGTATAGACGGTTCGTAATATAACTAGTTCACGTCCATGAGATACGAATTTCCTAATTAACATAGTCGGTAGGCCGATTATGGTATGAGAATCAATACACATGATTTAATTACCCAAAATTGTTACGAGAATTATGGTTCAAGAAAATCAAACGGGTTCCGGGTTGCGGGTTTGGTTCATGAATATGGGTTATAGGGTTTGGTTAAATGGGTTGATATATTATAATATATAATATAAGTCAGATTTGCACAATGGTCCTTCTTGTATAAAGATGGGAACAAAAATGGTGTAAGGTTTGTTTTGGGTTAAGAGTGTATATATATCAAAGTACTTTTAATATTTTAATAAGTAATTAAACAATAATATTAAAATAATAAAAAAATGACGTGATAAACGTGCCATTTTATTGGTAAAATTTCCCGAACATAAAACGGGTCGGGTAACGAATATAATATAAATAAATAAAAATCCGTGTTGTTACAAGAGAGAAAGACTAATTCCAAAATATTTTTGCCGTATGTCAATATGTTAACATAATATGGAACATCTATTCACGTTATCACTTTTTGCTCGTGGTTTCCACCACAACTTCCACTGCTAACCCGAACAACACAATCAACATTTACATGATAGCATCGACTACCATAACTGCCGACCAACCTCCTCCATCACCCACAAACCTCACCACCCTCCACCATGCCGAGAAGTAGCATCACTTCAAATTCACCATTGCCATAGTCATTTTCATCCTCTTGCAAACCAACTGCTCATCACATTTACTTTGCCATCAACCCATGCTTTCACCAACAACTTGCAAACAATAATGGGAAAAGACGACCTCGATAAAAAGTTTTCATATGATCGGAAGGATAAGATGAGGAAATTTGCTGAAAGAATTGGTTGGGAGATGTCAATGAAATATGAAATGACAATTTAGGGATTTTGCAAGGATAGTGTGGGATACTAAACTTGTGTAGTAACCCGATATCCTTGCAAAATCCTAGGATCATCTCTTCATCTTTATTTAACATCTTCCATCCAATTCGTTCAGCAAATTCCAGTATCTTTTCCATCTTATCCTTTGAAAATTTTGATAAGGATCGTTCTTCCCATTGTTGTTTGTAAGTTGTTGGTGAAAACATAGGTTGATGGAAAAGCAAATTTCTTGTGCAGATAGTTTGTAGGATGGTGAAATTGGTGATGGTATGAATTAGGAGTGCTACTATTCCTCGGCATGATGAAAGGTGGTGAGGTGTGCTTGGCAATGGTAGTCGATGATATGATATCAGTGTTGATTGTGATGCTCAGGTTCACAGTGGAAGCTATGGGGACAACACAAGCATTGTCATTGAGGAGCTTTGGGTAAGCTGAAGTGAATATATGCCATGGCATAAATTATCTATGTATATCATGAACATTATGCAATGTGTGCATTGGTACGCCGATGTGCACTAGTGTACTATTAGTTAATTCAAAAATTGTGCAATGTGTGCATTGATACAACGTTGGAAAACATTTGCACTCGATGTATATCAAGAACATCATCATTGTCGTTATTTATATATTTGCTGTTACCAATCTGTTTGTGTATATGGGGTCTTTGATTTTCCTTTTTGGGGTGTCACATATTACAAGCATTGTTTTATTCTCTGCCATTTTAATAAATACTCATATTTGCAAGGTATTTGCCCTATTGGTCTTACATTGAAATATTATATTTAACCAACAGTTGTGAATACTTCTCATCATGGAAATATTTAATAGGTGTTTGAATAATTTTTCCCTTTGGTTTTAATAAATTTATAGAAAACCAATATATTTTCACCATATGTGTGAACTAACTAATACATACTATATGTTTGGTCTAGGGGTGAAAAAAAAACCAAATTAACCGAATCAAAACCGAATTGATCGAAAAAACCGACCCGAAAAATTAACCGACAGTTAATTTTATGGTTAATTTTTTAGTTTTTCAAAAAACCGATTTTTTTCCGTTATCCATTTTTAAAAAACCAAACCGAACCGATTAATCAAACCAATGTTTTCTACGTGTTTTTTAGTAGATGTTATGATCGAAAACAAAATACCAAAAGAATCTACCATTGACGTGATGAAGATTATGAAAATGATGAAGATTGAGTCTAATCTTTGAAAATGAATAAGATAATGAATGAAGATTCGGACCAAACTTTTAGTGTTTTTTTCGTTAAGAACTTTATTGAATTTTAAACTTTACTACTCAAGCAACTTTGTATTTGTTTGGTTCCACGTAACATGTAAATATTTTTGTATTTTGAATTCAGCATATATATGTAGTACTCTATTTTTTGAATTTTCGTTATAATGTCTGCTCGCAATAAAAAACCGAAAATAACCGAAAACCGAATAACTGAAAAACCGAATAACCAAAAACCAATATGTTGATATTCTAAAATAACCGATAGCTTCGGTTTTTGTTTGGGTTTCACCCAATATCCGAATCAAATCGAACCGTGCTCACCCCTAGTTTTGCCATTGCCATTTATTATGTCCTTAGTCCTTTCACCAATAAAGTGTTCAGAAGTTAAAATAGAAAAATAAAATAAAAAACCACAATATTAAGTTTTGTTTTATTGATTTTCATTTATTAATTTGGTTCATGTACGTTCTAGAGACTTTGATTGTTGGGCATCTACTTTATTGTTGCGTAGGTCCTGAAATCATACCCATCATCATAAACTTGAACGCCCCTTTCATTTTTAATTTTTTTAGTATAATGCTTCTTCTTTAGAAATATGAAGTTATTTCAAGCTTATCATTCACTCATTTTCCTTTCACTAAAACATCAATTGCAATTACAAGTTATGTCAAGATTGGATGCAATGGCGTGTGCCATATCATGACGATTCCATACCCTTTTGGAATCAGTGCAAAATGTTCATCCAACCAATGCTACGCATTAATTTGCAACTCTTTGATGTCGTATCTATCTACACCGGAAGTCCCAGGTGTAAACTTGGAAGATCAGATAGTCATTATTAACACACCATGAATCTTTTATACTAAACTAAGTTCAGAATAGCAGTCACACGACGAGTATAGATCTTGGCGAGAGCCTTCCATGTTCTCCAAAAATACATAAACTAGACCAATAATAGTCCATATGTCTCGAACGAACATGGTAGTTCAAGCATCCTTAAGTTTGCTTAGGATACCACTCTTGCAAGCTTTCGAACAAGCCAAGTAATCTCCTTCATAACTAATAGCTAATAGACAACATTGTAGCTAGTGGTATGTCTATTTGGCTCGGTTTTGGGCCCTATAGAAACCAAAATTGAAAGTTAGAATTAAGAAATTTTGGAAATCTGTTGTTAATTAGATTGGAAATGTTACACTTACGGTATGCACAATCAATGGTCGATACTAATTATCAATACTTTAAGATGCATGCCGGTTAAGATATCCATTTGAAAAGTAAAAAAAAGAAATTAATTTGCCTTAAATAAAAAGCAATAAGCCGCGACCCTAGTCGAATTTCAAGCTTCGATGTCATGCTGTTCTATTAAACTGGCTCTAGTTAGTTTAAAGTTGAACACGTGAAGGCATTTAACTAAACTAATTGTGTTCATGTCAACCCGCCAGGTTTATGAATTTAGCTCTTTTAAAACATATGCGTTTTATTATGTTTTTTAGATGTGTTTTATATCATAAATTAATATGGTTGGGTATTTTATGTTAAATTAATTTCAGAATTCTAAAGTAATATTGCTATTACATTTTGTAATAAATAATAATTGTATTTAATTTTATTAAAGTTAAACTTTTAAAAGTTAAAAAAGATATGTTTAATTAATAGAGAAAATAAAGACACAATAATAACAATTAATGCTAAAGATATCAC
This sequence comes from Bidens hawaiensis, assembly GCF_021521415.1. Classification (NCBI taxonomy): domain Eukaryota; kingdom Viridiplantae; phylum Streptophyta; class Magnoliopsida; order Asterales; family Asteraceae; genus Bidens; species Bidens hawaiensis. The sequence goes on along the minus strand of NW_027501083.1, from coordinate 34,394 downwards.
AAAAAAGGAAGAAGGGCTTATAATGCCACAATAATAATTAATGCTAATGATATCACAAAAAAGGAAGAAGAGCTTATAAATACCAGAAGAGAGAAAGAGAAGATCCAAAATCATTTTGCTCTATATCAATTTGTTCACATAAAATAGAACATATATTCACGTAATCACTTTTTGCTCGAGGTTGTCGCCACAGCTTCCACTGCTAACCCGAACACCACAACCAGCAGTTAGGATAGCATCGACTACCATTTTCGATCACACTTCCTCCATCACCCACAAACCTCACCACCCACCAGGAGTAGTAACACTCCAAATTCACCATTGTCATCGTCATATTCGTCCTCTTGCAAACTAACTACACAACACATTTACTTTGCCACTAGCCCATGCTTTCACCAATAACTTGCAAACAACAATGGGAAAAGACAATCCCAATAAAAAATTTCATATGTTCGGAACGAAGAGATGCGAAAATTTGCTGAAAGAATTGGTTGGAAGATGTCAAAGAAAGATGAAAAGACAATCACGGGATTTTGCAAGGATAGCAGGGGTACTACACGTGTGTGTAGTAACCCCGATATCCTTGTGAAATCCCAGGATTATCTCTTCATCTTTCTTTAATATCTTCCATCCCATTCTTTCAGTAAATTCCTGAACCTTTTCCTTTTAATCCTTTGAAAACTTTGATCAGGATCGTTATTCCCATTGTTGTTTGCAAACTATCGGTGAAAACATGGATTGATGGAAAAAGCACATGTTGTGCAGTTGGTTTGAAAGAGGATGAAATTGGTGATGGTAATGGTGAATAAGGAATGTTGCTATTCCTCGACATGACGAAAGGCGGTGAGGTTTGCCGGTGATGGAGGTAGTGTGCTCGAAAATGGTAATCGATGATATGATCTCATTGCTGATTGTGGTGCTTAGGCTAACAGTGGAAGCTATGGGGACAACACAAGCATTTCAATCAGGAACTTTGGGTCGGTTGAAGTGATGAGCATCAACGCTAGCTGTTTGAAATCGTGCTACATTTTTCGTATGCGAGTGTGAACATTCGCACCCGATGTATATCAAGAACATTCTGCAATGCGTGCATTGGTACACCGATGTGCATTAGTATACTATTAGTTTGTTCGCACATTCTGCAATGCGTGCATTGATACACCGATGGAAAACATTCGCACCCAATGTATATAAAGAACATCGTCACTGTCGTTGCATATGTCATTTGCTATTATCAATCTGTTTGTGTATCTGGGCGTCTTTGATTTTCCTTCCCGGGGTGTCACATATTACAAGCGTTCTTTTGTTCTATGTCATTTTAATAAATACTCATATTTGCAAGGTATTTGTCGTATTGGTCTTATGTTGAAATATTATATTTAACCAACAGTTGTGAATGCTTCTCATCATGGATAGATTTTATAGGTGTTTGAATTATAGTCATATAAGTTTGTGTGTTGAATTGATTGTTGAAATTTTCATGGAACGAGTGGATTTATATATTAAAAGTGTCGTGTTCAACTCAAAATATTTTTTATTCAAATTACTCCACGAGCACCGGTGCCCACATACAAAGCTACGATGCTTCTGGCTTCTCGACGATGACAGCTGCAAGCATCGCAGTTTAGGAAAGTTGGAATAGTTGGAGTGGACGTGAGTGATACCATAAAGTATGTGCATCCGTAATAGAAATAGTAAACATTGTAGGTTTAAGATATTACTATTTTTATTTTTAATTAATAATATTATACTTGTTGCATTATTAAGTTAGGTTATAATATTGATAGTACTTGGCAACAGTATAATCATAATCAAATTAGGGTTTATGTGTTTTTGGTATAATATAGGTCGACAATAATAATGTTTGTGATAGAATTTGAAACAAGAATCAACACAAATATGGAATGTAATCATACTTTATTGACAAGGATTAAAGGATCTTGATGAGTTTACATCGTTTACATTCATTTGCTATATATACACAAAATAAGAGCGTCTCTAATAACAGGTCAAGGAAACCGTCGTGAATGCTGACCCATTAATCGTATGACGGTTTCAGCAGCCATAATATGTCACAATTAATATTTAGGCTTTCTCAATACTATATATAATATATCAAACAAGGGCAAATTAAGACACTCATTTTTAAGTAATTTACAACACTTAAAGCATGAGGTACATGTGTTAGTAAGGGTAAACATGTCTTTTAAACACAATCCATTCAACTTACAAGTTTGGCCCCTCATCTTTAACCATATTATGTTTTTAATTTAACTTGTAAACTAACTTCTCACCCATGATTTTTAAACGAATATAGCATTTTCATACGTTAATATTTTTATAAACAAATTGCACCATAAAAACGAGCATTTTATTCTCTTTAATCTGAATATGATATTGTTGTAATTTTTTTCATTTTAAATAAGTTAATATGTTACGTAGGGGTGTTCAGTGTCGGTTTTGATGGTTTTTAAGTTAAACTTGTGAGTCCAACCGTTAATACTGATTTTTTGTCGTTCAAAACCAAACTCAACCATTGAAAGTTGAAATCGAATCGTTACTAACGGCCTGGTTCCAGTTTGGTTTCATAGTTTAAACTTTAATAATAAATTTAGTTTAAAATAATTAATAATTTAAATGTACCATTAATTTTAACTAAAAACCAACATAATATGATACTTGAGATGATCATAAATAAAAAATGATAATTTTAGCCACGTAAATGGTAAATATTAATGGAAGATCTAGGACGTGAAATAATAACAACAAAGATTACAAAAGGAATAATATTGCAATTGGGTTAATTTACAGTCTTTTCTGGTTTCATATGGTCGGTTGCCGATATAAACCGTGAACCAACCGTTCACTACGTTTTGAAACTTTTGAAACCGAAATTAAAAAAAGAAAAAGAAACAAGAAGTCAAAGCAATGACCGATTTAAACGATTTCAAGGTTTTAACCGAACCATAAACACTTATATTTATGCGTGATTAACAGGTTCAAACACTCGCTACATCGCGCGGGCACCTGTCTAATACTGACCTAATATATTATATTGTCACGGATAACACATTAATACTCCGTAATACAGATGATGTTTAATATTCCAATATCCTCCCTTAAACATCATATGGTTTAAGAGAGGTCTTGTTCATTGGGAGGCTTGCATGTGCTTCCTTTACTGCATTTGTTGCTACTTGGAAATTGAAAGCACGCCTCTTCTTAAGTTTCTTCGCAAGATTCCAATCACTTTCTTGTGTTCTTCCATCCTGCTGCATCTTTATCTACTGTAGATGGGCCTGCTGCATCTTTATGTTAGGATTAAACACACACACGAATCGAACACACACGTGAAAGCAATAAACGACACGAGGAATTAACGTGGTTCAGTCTAAACTGACCTACGTCCACAGGCTGCAACCAGGGTATTTTAGTATTGCTACTGCCTCACTCGTGATGAGGAATTACAAGTACAAGTCTAAATATATAGATACAAGATTAGGGTTTTCTACTTGTTCACCAAGACAACTAATATGGACTTTAATTAAAACAAATCGGGTCAACCCATTTTATCTCTAATTTTCTGCTCCATAGTTCTCTTGAACCGGACCCAAAATAATCGAGCCTCCACAATAAACCCAACAATCTCCCACTTGGAGGCTTGATAAACTTCATGTAACACCCCGACCGATGGCGGATTATACATCGGGGCGCCACGTATTGTTTCATTACTCGCGACACTATTTGGGTGTCAATATTTAATAAATACATTTCCTTGCGCACGCGCAGAACATGACATAAAGTAACATAAATCATATCATAACTTGAAATATTCAAATAACATAAACTTGTCTTGTTACATTTTAAACTAGGTCCAAAAGAAAGAAAACATCCTATGTGTCCTCAAGCTTCCAGAAACAGCTACAGCAAACCTGAACATGTGTTAAAATAAAACGTCAACACTTGCGTGTCGGTGAGAAATCAAGTTTAATAAATATAAATAGATAACAATATCTGCGCGCATCATGTGTATAACTGGTGTTCAACAAGGGTGTAATCAGATTGTGATCAAGCCTTAGATCATAGCTCATAGTTCAATCCGTGCTCCCAATTGAGCACAAAAACAAGAAAACTGTGCAAGTGTAAACAAAAGAGAAATCATAAACGATAGTTCTCCCGTGTTCATCTAATGGATCCATGAAAACTGCGGAATAGGCCGACAAGACGGTTAATGATCCACACAAACAAATAAACAGCCAAGTCTACGTCCATAACACATGGGGTTTTGCGCGACAAAAGTTCATAAACAAGTTTAAGACTCAAGTTTGTACGAACACATGAACATCCCAAAACATTAAAAATAAAAAGGGATTAGGTACGAGATTACTCACCTGAAAAAGGTATGTTGAAAGATAATGCAAGAAACAAGCACAAGTTAACCTATAAATAAAAGTTTATTGATTTAATGATTGATTTTATGCCTTGAATATATGTTAGCATAGTAATATGTATCTTTAACAAATTATTATATATTATATATTACCGGAAATCTGGGCAGGACAAGGGAAAAGACGAAGGCAGAGAGAGGAGGCGGCTGAGGAACAACGGCAGAAGGCAAGGAGAAGGGAGCAGAGGGGAGTTTAAGTGTTTGTGTGTGTAGTGTTAACTAACAAGAAAATAGTATTATATATAGGGAAACCCTAGGGAACACAATCCCTAAAAAGGAGGAAAAGATCTTATCAAATCAAGCAAAAGATATCAAAAGGCAAAAGATTCCAAAAGCAAAAGATATCACAAGATATGGCAGCAGTGGAACAGGAAAAAGGCTGACAGGTTACAGAATAAAGCATGGGAGGAGTCAGATAAAGGTACTGGTCAAGGCATGCAAAAGAAGATTTCAAAAGATAATGTCAGTCACTTTTTCTGCCAACCAATGGGGTTGGTGCGCATGCTGCGCCGAAAGTGACTATTCAGACAGAAGATAAGATATCACAAAAGAATACAGGCAGACCTAAACAGAAGAAAAGACTTAAGGTCTAGCGCGAGAAAGCTCGGGCGCACGCGCGAGGGCGAAGGCAGACAGAGAACAAATCCTTAGCGCGTCACGGGAAGAACTACCGTTCTTAGCGCGCTGCGAGAAGAACTACAATTCTTAGCGCGCTGCGAGAACAGTTCGCCTCGCGTATCGCAGGAACAACTGGTCTTCACGCAGGCTTCCTTGTAAGGAGTCTGGCGCGTGGAGCTGCGCAGACATCCTTAGGCGGGAAGAACCAAAGGACAAGCAAAGAGTTAAGAGAAAGGGGTTCAAGGCGCAAGGGTTAAGCAAAGAGGCGGGACGGCGACAAGAAAGAGAAAGAGGCGGGACGGCGACAAGAAAGAGAAATTATTATTATTAGTAAGTAATATAAGAATATATGTATAATTTATTTAATGCTAAATTTACAAAGATTAATAATCAAAATTTTAAATCATAAAAAAAAAGAATCGGATTCGAAAACGGGTACCTGGGTCGGGTCGGATTGGGCAGTTGTCACAGTCTCCCCTACTTTAAGAAATTTCGTCCCGAAATTTATCTCGAAGTAGGTTGCGCAGAGAAAAGGTACGGGTACTTGATCTTCATCTGATCTTCCCTTTCCCAAGTGAACTCGGCTCCGCGCTTGGACTGCCAACGAACTTTAACAATAGGGATGCGACTGCGCTTGGTTTGCTTTACCTCGCGATCCATAACCTCAACAGGCTTCTCAACGAAGTGCATAGACTCATCAACTTGAACTTCATCAAGTGGTATGTGAAGGTTCTCATCAGCTAAACATTTCTTGAGATTGGATACATGGAAAGTTGGGTGCACATTGCTGAGCGCGGGCGGTAGGTCTAGCTTGTAGGCAACTTTTCCCACCCTCGCGAGAATCTTGAATGGACCAACATAACGAGGTGCAAGCTTACCTTTCTTCCCAAAGCGGACAACACCCTTCCAGGGCGACACTTTGAGGAGAACAAGATCACCAACTAGAAATTCGAGAGGCTTTCGCCTGCGATCTGCGTAACTCTTCTGTCGGCTTCTGGCAGTCAGCAGATGATCACGGATCTTGGCGATTTTATAGGTTGTCTCTTGAACTAGTTCGGGTCCTGTGATTTGAATTTCACCCACTTCGTTCCAACAAATCGGTGAACGGCACTTTCGACCGTAAAGTGCTTCAAATGGGGCCATACCGATACTGGAATGATAGCTGTTATTATAAGAGAACTCGATCAGAGGTAGGTGTGAATCCCAATTACCTCCAAAATCAAGAACACATGATCGAAGCATATCCTCAAGGGTTTGAATGGTTCGCTCAGACTGTCCGTCAGTCTGAGGATGATATGCAGTGCTCATGTCCAAACGAGTTCCTAACGCAGATTGGAGAGATTTCCAAAAGCGAGATATAAAACGGCCATCGCGATCGGATATGATGCTCAAAGGAGTACCATGACGGCAAACAATTTCCTTGACATAAAGATGCGCAAGTTGTTCAACACGGTAGCTTTCACGAATAGGCAGAAAGTGGGCAGACTTGGTCAATCGATCCACTATTACCCAAATGCTATCATGTTTGCTTGCGGTCAAGGGTAACTTGGTGATAAAGTCCATTGCTATACTTTCCCATTTCCACGTAGGAATTTCAGGTTGTTCGAGCAAACCAGATGGGCGTTGATGTTCAGCTTTTACCTTAGAACAAGTTAGGCATTTAGCTACGAACACAGCAATATCCTTTTTCATACCAGGCCACCAATAAGAAAGGCGCAAATCTTTGTACATTTTGTCAGCACCAGGATGAACGGAATACCGGGTTTTGTGCGCTTCACTCAGTATGACAGAGCGAAGATTCTCATCATTGGGAATCCAGATGCGATTGAGATAGCAGAGAATTCCACTCAGATTAGGGACAAAATGCGCTTCCGCGCCACACGCTAACTCGGCGCGAAGGTTGCCATTGCTGATGGATGCGCGCTGCGCGTCACGAATGCGTGATTCAAGATTGCTTTGAATCGGCGCGAAGTGAAGCTGCGTGCGCGGCAAGATACAGTTAAGTTGGCTGGGTTTGCGGCTGAGCGCATCAGCTACCACATTAGCCTTTCCAGGGTGATACCGGATCTCACAATCGTAATCGCTGATGAGTTCGTTCCATCGACGTTGTCTCATGTTAAGTTCCTTTTGATCAAAAATATGCTGAAGGCTTTTATGGTCGGTGTAAAGGATACACTTAGTACCATAGAGGTAGTGTCTCCAGATTTTCAAGGCAAATACAACTGCACCAAGTTCAAGGTCGTGAGTTGTATAATTCTTTTCGTGAATCTTGAGTTGCCTTGACGCGTAAGCGATAACCTTGCCTCGTTGCATAAGTACACAACCGAGACCTTGGTTGGAGGCATCACAATACACGACAAAATCATCATTACCCTCTGGTAAAGTTAGAACAGGAGCTTCGCACAACAATCGCTTGAGCGTCAGAAAGGCTTCTTCTTGCTTCGAGCCCCAAATATACGGTTTGCCTTTGTGCGTTAAAGCTGTTAAAGGCAAAGCGATCTTTGAGAAGTTCGAAATAAATCGCCGGTAGTAACCAGCTAAGCCCAGAAAGGAACGGATTTCGGTAGGAGTGGACGGCGTAATCCAGTTCTTGATTGCTTCAATTTTGGATGGGTCGACATGAATACCCATCTTGTTTACAACATGACCAAGAAACTGTACTTCATCCGACCAAAACTCACACTTGGAGAGTTTGGCAAAGAGTTGCTCGGTTCGAAGCTTTTGCAACACCAACCGAAGATGTTGCTCATGCTCGGCCTTGGTTTTAGAATACACCAGAACATCATTGATGAACACGATCACGAATTTATCCAAGAAAGGCCTACACACCCGATTCATTAGATCCATGAAAACGGCGGGTGCGTTGGTTAAACCGAAGGACATGACCAAGAATTCAAAATGGCCATAACGGGTTCGAAAAGCAGTCTTGGGAACGTCTTCTTCGCGGATACGCAACTGGTGATAGCCAGAACGGAGATCGATCTTGGAGAAACAAGAGGCACCTTGGAGTTGATCAAAGAGGTCGTCAATACGCGGTAAGGGATACCGGTTCTTAATGGTGAGCTTGTTCAGCTCGCGGTAATCAATACACATGCGAAACGTACCATCTTTCTTTTTAACGAACAACACCGGAGCACCCCAGGGCGAAGAGCTAGGGCGAATGAATCCTTTAGCGGTCAACTCTTGGAGTTGGCTTGCCAATTCTTGCATTTCAGCGGGTGCAAGACGATAAGGAGATTTGGCTACGGGGGAAGCACCAGGGACAAGATCAACACGAAACTCGACTTCCCGAGCGGGAGGTAAACCAGAAAGATCATTGGGAAAGACTTCAGGAAAGTCACGCACAATGGGGATTTCAGACAGTTTATTCTTTCCTTCATCAGGTTTGACCACATGGGCTAAGAATGCAACACATTTCTTCCGCAAAAGTCTTCGGGCTTCAGTGCATGACATTAGTTTAAGACCGTTAGAGGGTTTCTCGCCGTAGATATGCAGATCACCATTTTCTCGAGGAATGCGAATCATCTTTTTGGCGCAGATTACTTCGGCGCGATTTTGCGAGAGCCAGTCCATACCGATAATAACATCAAAGCTTCCAAGCGGCATAGGAATGAGGTCGATTAGAAAATCGTTTTCGTTAAGGTTAAGCGTGCAATCTTTGATCACGGAGTTTATTAAAATAGTTTCACCATTAGCCAATTCAACTGAAAAGTTTCCGTTTAAGTTTATGCGCGGTCGCGCAAGTTTCTGCTCAAATGCGCGAGAAATAAAACTTCTATCGGCGCCAGTATCAAAAAGTATGGATGCATATTGTCCGTTAAGTAAAAATGTACCATTAACCACGTCATTATTCGCTTGCGCTTGGTGCACGGTTATATTAAAAGCTCGGCCACGCGTCACTTGGTTCGAAATTTGGTTAACTGGGTTCGCTTGCGTAATCTGAACTTGTAGTCTCGGGCACGCGTTCCGGAAATGACTGGGATCACCGCAGTTATAGCACGACCTGGGTCGTGGATTAGGGTATGCTGGTTGTGGGTTTAGCGGGTAAGTTGGTGTCTGCGTGATTGGGTTGGAGGGAAGGACTCTACAGTTCTCAGCAGTGTGACCAATACGGCCACATCGGTTGCATTGTCGGCACGGGACTTGAGGTGGGTGGTGAAGTCTACAGGTTGGGCAAAAGGGTTGGTTTCCTGTGTAGGGTTTCTTAGTTGGCGGGGCAGGGAGTGCTGGATTGGTTAAGGCATAGTTGTGGACTACAGGAGGTGTTGGGTAGGTCGACAGTGGGTTAGGCGCGTAAACTGGAGGTTGGTAGGTGGGTTGCTGAACAATGGGCGGGTTGGTAAGCGCATAGGCTTTGCGCCTGCGCTTGAGGTTGTTACGGTTTGAGGGTTCTGGTTTGGTTTCTGTTGGTTCTGGGACAGTCTTGGTGGGTTTGGTCTTCTCAGCTCCCCGCAGGAACAGGGTTCCTGCCCTGACATGGTTGTCGCTGAGCACAGCGGCCAACTCGATGGCGTCAGAGAGGGTTAGTGGGTTCCTGGCCCATACAGAATCTTGGATTTCCATGGGGAGACCCCCAAGGAACTTCTCGATGGCTCGGCGGGAAGGGGTAACTAGGTGCGGGACAAGCAAGCTTAATTCATGGAAGCGCGTCGCGTACTCGCGCGCTTCGCCACTGTACTGTTTCAGGTTCCAAAACTCTTCCTCCAGGCGCTTTACTTCGTTGGGAGGGCAGAACTCTCGCGTCAAGATTTCCTTGAATTCCTCCCAGAGCATGCTAGAAGCAGCCTCTGCGCCACGCGCATGAGCCACTCCATTCCACCAAGTAAGCGCCCTTGATTCTAGGACACTTGAGGCGTATAAGGTTCGTTTGTCCGGAGGGCATTGGGTATGGAGGAAAGTGTTTTCAATTTTCTCGAGCCACTGGAGCATCACGGTGGCTCCTTCAAGTCCGGTGAATTTCGGAGGGTTACCCGCATTGAAGGATTTAATATTGTATCCGGAGGGGTTGGGATTATTTTGGTTTAAGGCTTGGGCTATCGCGGCGGCCATTTCCTGGGAACGTTGCTGTCTACGCCTGCGCGAGGCTTCTCTCCTCTGAAATCGGCGAGATAGCGGAGGCATTCTATAAAAGTTTTAATTTTTGTTAATATCTTGGCATAGGAAATCGTTTTAGCGCAAAGTATATCGTCGTAAAGCTTGTTTCGCGAAGTTAAATGCTATCAAATTTTGAGGTAAAATATGAATTCAAATACAAACTTAATACAGGCAATGAATTCGAATTGAAAATCGACAATTCATGTATCACCATGACTTTTCAAATCTTCAATTTAAAATATCGAGTAAATAAATATTGGAGATTGACAATTCATGTATCACCATGACTTTTCAATCTTCAATTTAAAACATAAAGTAAATAAATATTGGAGATTAACAATTCATGTATCACCATGACTTTTCAATCTTCAATTTAAAACATAAAGTTAATGGTAATTGAAAATCAACTATTCATGTACCACCATGACTTCTCGGATTTTCAATCCCCACAACAAACGAATATGTAAGTGAAGAAATAAATTGAAATTTAATAAAAATCGAAAGATCGCGAATAAAACATGAAATCAAGTGCTGCGTATGCGCCAGCATATTTTATAAATATCGAGTAAATAACAATTAGCGCGCAAACATGAGATATTTCTCATGCGCGAGAAGGGACTCTTAGGTATTCTAGGTCGTTACGTCTAACCACCTATCCTAAAGTCACGGAGCTCTGATACCAATCTGTAACACCCCGACCGATGGCGGATTATACATCGGGGCGCCACGTATTGTTTCATTACTCGCGACACTATTTGGGTGTCAATATTTAATAAATACATTTCCTTGCGCACGCGCAGAACATGACATAAAGTAACATAAATCATATCATAACTTGAAATATTCAAATAACATAAACTTGTCTTGTTACATTTTAAACTAGGTCCAAAAGAAAGAAAACATCCTATGTGTCCTCAAGCTTCCAGAAACAGCTACAGCAAACCTGAACATGTGTTAAAATAAAACGTCAACACTTGCGTGTCGGTGAGAAATCAAGTTTAATAAATATAAATAGATAACAATATCTGCGCGCATCATGTGTATAACTGGTGTTCAACAAGGGTGTAATCAGATTGTGATCAAGCCTTAGATCATAGCTCATAGTTCAATCCGTGCTCCCAATTGAGCACAAAAACAAGAAAACTGTGCAAGTGTAAACAAAAGAGAAATCATAAACGATAGTTCTCCCGTGTTCATCTAATGGATCCATGAAAACTGCGGAATAGGCCGACAAGACGGTTAATGATCCACACATACAAATAAACAGCCAAGTCTACGTCCATAACACATGGGGTTTTGCGCGACAAAAGTTCATAAACAAGTTTAAGACTCAAGTTTGTACGAACACATGAACATCCCAAAACATTAAAAATAAAAAGGGATTAGGTACGAGATTACTCACCTGAAAAAGGTATGTTGAAAGATAATGCAAGAAACAAGCACAAGTTAACCTATAAATAAAAGTTTATTGATTTAATGATTGATTTTATGCCTTGAATATATGTTAGCATAGTAATATGTATCTTTAACAAATTATTATATATTATATATTACCGGAAATCTGGGCAGGACAAGGGAAAAGACGAAGGCAGAGAGAGGAGGCGGCTGAGGAACAACGGCAGAAGGCAAGGAGAAGGGAGCAGAGGGGAGTTTAAGTGTTTGTGTGTGTAGTGTTAACTAACAAGAAAATAGTATTATATATAGGGAAACCCTAGGGAACACAATCCCTAAAAAGGAGGAAAAGATCTTATCAAATCAAGCAAAAGATATCAAAAGGCAAAAGATTCCAAAAGCAAAAGATATCACAAGATATGGCAGCAGGGGAACAGGAAAAAGGCTGACAGGTTACAGAATAAAGCATGGGAGGAGTCAGATAAAGGTACTGGTCAAGGCATGCAAAAGAAGATTTCAAAAGATAATGTCAGTCACTTTTTCTGCCAACCAATGGGGTTGGTGCGCATGCTGCGCCGAAAGTGACTATTCAGACAGAAGATAAGATATCACAAAAGAATACAGGCAGACCTAAACAGAAGAAAAGACTTAAGGTCTAGCGCGAGAAAGCTCGGGCGCACGCGCGAGGGCGAAGGCAGACAGAGAACAAATCCTTAGCGCGTCGCGGGAAGAACTACCGTTCTTAGCGCGCTGCGAGAAGAACTACAATTCTTAGCGCGCTGCGAGAACAGTTCGCCTCGCGTATCGCAGGAACAACTGGTCTTCACGCAGGCTTCCTTGTAAGGAGTCTGGCGCGTGGAGCTGCGCAGACATCCTTAGGCGGGAAGAACCAAAGGACAAGCAAAGAGTTAAGAGAAAGGGGTTCAAGGCGCAAGGGTTAAGCAAAGAGGCGGAACGGCGACAAGAAAGAGAAAGAGGCGGGACGGCGACAAGAAAGAGAAATTATTATTATTAGTAAGTAATATAAGAATATATGTATAATTTATTTAATGCTAAATTTACAAAGATTAATAATCAAAATTTTAAATCATAAAAAAAAAGAATCGGATTCGAAAACGGGTACCTGGGTCGGGTCGGATTGGGCAGTTGTCACACTTCAAACCGCCTACCGATGATCGCTTGTACCTCTTGTAATCTTCCTCGTCTTCCTGGTTGCATCTGCCTTCTCATCAGTTAGCCTTAACGCCCGTTGAAGCTCCCCGGAGCTCCAACATGTCAGTCACGACTAAAACTGCCCCTGACCCGTTCTCTGTCCCTACCGGCTCCCACTGAAACAAACTATCGGATCCTGAGATATCCTGAGAACAAACAACACTCTCCATATTAAGCAGGTAATCCTCTGGAGAGACTTTAACCGCTGAAATACTGGTTCTCTTAACCCACTGTCTGGTAACTCTGGCTAAAGCTTTGACTGACTGACTGCCAGTGCTCCCACTGCCGCGAAAACCTCTAACTGGTTTTTCTGAACCTCTTCTAGCACGTTCAACCTGAATCTGACCAATGGCTCTGGATTTATCTCCTGCAAAACAAACATTCTTCTGCCCACTAGACTCTGTGAACCGGACTTTGGTCTTCTTCTGAACTGGGTCGGTCACTCCCTCAGACGATAAACTGACCATATACAATGAACCTCTCTTTCTTCCTCGAGCTATGACAAGATTTCCCTTTACAACTTTCCACTGCCCGTTCCCAAATTTAACCTCATGTCCCTGTTCATCCAACTGCCCGACAGAAATCAACTTTTTCTTTAAGCTTTGAATCACTCTGACATCCTTCAAGGTCCATGAACCGGCTGAAGTAACTAAATTCATGTCACTCATGCCCGTAAAATCAAGAACATCATTGTTCGCCAGTTTAACCTTACCAAAATCACCTTCCTTCAGATTCTGCAATGCTTCACTGCTGTGGGTAGCATGGAATGAAGCACCAGAATCCATGACCCAGGAATCAACATTATCCTCAACACTAAGAACTAAAAATTCATCCTCTGAGCATTCTTCTGCAGTGTTGACTTCTTTCTTTTCATTCTTATCATTTGGACACTGATTCCTGAAGTGTCCCTTCTCTTTACAACCCCAACATTCAATATCTTTACGAGTCCTAGACTGACTCCTCTTCCTGCTCCCACTGCCACGTTGTTTTCCCCTACCTCTGCCTTCTGTGACTAATATATTACCTGTTGATTCACCTGAACTTCTGTGTCTTGAATCTTCTCCAAGAATCAAATCCCGAATCCCATCAAAAGTAGTTTTTGTAGACGAACTACAAACCGCAGTCACTGTTTGCGACCAACTGTCGGGCAAAGAGGATAATAACAAAAGGCCTTGAACTTCATCATCAAACTTAATGTCGACTGACACTAAGCGGGACAGGATCGAATTAAGATTATTAATATGCGTTGCAATAGACCCACCCTTTTTCATTCTTGTAGTCACTAGCTCTCGGATAAGATAGACCTTATTTGCTGCAGAGGGCTTCTCATACATGTTGGATAGTGCATCCATCATACCACGCGCTGTGGTTTCCTTCATGATGTTAAATGCCACATCTTCCGACAACGACAAAGTAATACATGCCCGAGCCTTCTTGTCTAACTTCTTCCAATCTGCTTCTGACATTTTTTCTGGTTTTTCATCTTCTAGCACTACATCCAAGTCTTTCTGACAAAGTAGCATTTCAACCTGCATCTTCCACCAACCAAACTTCTGCCCATCAAACTTCTGTATCATAACCTTTCCGTCTTCTGCCATGACAATGACTAAACGAAACTTGAATAAAAAAATAACCCTCGCTAATCACCACAAAAAACCACCCGGCTACACTGCCCGATAAACGCCAAAACCCAATAATCAAAACCCACTTCAAACTCGCGAACCAACCCCCAACTGCTTTTGGAATGATTGGTCAACACAACAATAAAACTTTCTTGACTTTTGATTACACTTGGCGGCGGCTTTCAATTGTAACCCAAGACTTGAACAGTGGTTATTCTCAATACAGAATTGTGTTATTAATTCACATAACAATAAATTATTAATTATAAGAAGATATGTGGACAATATATGATGGTGGGCAGTACGTATTAATTCATATAAGACAAGAAATAACTTTTACTTCTACTTGATCAAATATAATTCGGAAGAGTAAACCTCGATCGATGGTTGGTTTGACGGCTACGGCTGCCGATAACGAACCCTAATCAACCAATTCTTCTCTCGCGATTGTGTTCCACCCGTGTATAACCGTAACCTCGGCTCTTGATACTACTTTTAGGATTAAACACACAAACGAACCGAACACACACGCGAAAGCAATAAACGACACGAGGATTTAACGTGGTTCGGTCTAAACTGACCTACGTCCACAGGCTGCAACCAGGGTATTTTAGTATTGCTAATGCCTCCCTCGTGATAAGAAATTACAAGTACAAGTCTAAATATATAGATACAAAATTAGGGTTTTCTACTTGTTCACAAAGACAACTAATATGGGCTTTAATTAAAATAAATCAGGCGAACTCATTTTATCTCTAATTTTCTGCTCCATAGTTCTCTTGAACCGAACCCAAAATAATCGAGCCTCCACAATAAACCCAACACTTTACCTGTTGTTGAAGGGCCATTTTTTATGTTGAGATTTATTCTCTTAATCTTATAATTATATTCCAGAACTTCCAAGTATTTTGCATAAACAAACTCTTATCATGTAACCATTACTTTATTCATAAGCTAAATCTTTTGCAACTAGACTCCACACGTTTATGTTTGTTACAGATTTATGTCCTCCACGATTTACAATTAAGGATAAATTTAAGAGTTCTATTTTCATGATTCGTTTGATGTAAGGAGGTACTGACCAATATGTAGGAGCCATCAGATATTCGTTTAAAAACAATTAACCATAATTTCAAATCTTTTTCTTAAAATATCTCTGTATTTTTGAACAAAATCGAGTTCACCTAACAAATCCATAAACGCCGTGCAATTTTTAAAGTTTTAAACTCTATGGCAAAGATAATTGCCATATTAAAGTCAAACTCATTTTCAAGTGATAGAGACTCGAGATAAACCTCTAATAGTGTTTTCTAATTTAATACACGTTTCTGCATTACAAATTTCCTTCCGCTTCTTATCATCCTTTTCCATATTATTTTCACTTTCCTCATGTCAGTATTATTATTAACATAATCTTCTACCTGCAATTGAATGTGATCTGCCTCTAAATCTTTATTTGGCAGTTGTCGAAGCACGAAATGAATCTGACCTGATCCATGACGATGTTTCCACGGATTTTCGAGATGAACGAACCACGTCTTGATCTTCTTCTCCAGCTGCGCCTGAGACCTGCAATGGTTTTTGGGGGTGTGGAGGTGACTGCTAAGAAATCCTGAGGAATCTCTTGTTTACAGACACAAAAAAGTGGTGGTGGCTCTTATTGAGCATGCCCCCTAATAAGGAGGTGGAGACCTCCTTATATAGAGAGTCTCATGGCCCACCATCATGGTACCCTAATGGGCCTAGCCCAATTAGGGTTACCTCCACAAAACCCACTCAGCCCAATAACATTGTATTAGTCCATATAATAAAATAAGCCAAACATAATAAATTTAGGATCGTAAAACCGGTTTAGTACCATACCCCTACAGCACTTAACTGATGTTTTCTTCTTTATCTATTCCTTCCTTATTTCCATTATCAACATTTTCATCATCAAGCATGTGGGATATGTGACATATGTGTCCCTCTATTTTAAGAACATACCCTTGCATAATCAACTGATCATGACTTAATACGTTCCTATTCAAATCTGGTGTGTAGAACACATTAGGTATATTTAGATTTTGTGTTTCTAATTTGATAACAACTTTGCCTACATCCTTATAAATAACAAATCTATTCCCCAAATCTAGTTTTTATCTCAAAAGAAATTTTAATACGACTAAACACGGATAATTTACCAGTGGGGTGATTCCTACTTTTGGTACTGACGTGCCAAACATTATCCCATGAATAGTGGCGGACATACATAAAAGGTAGGGGGTAGCCTCCGCTACCCCTCAACTTTTTAACGATAGTGTAAAAAAACTAGTTTTTGGCGGTTTTCGTGTTTCGTTACCCCTGAAAAAAATAACGTTACCCCTATGATTTAAGCCCAACCATTTAAGTTTTAAACTCATCAAAAGCCCCAAGCTCAAACTAAAAAACCTAATAACCCAACCCAAACCAAAACCGATTCACTAATCCATTTACAACAGTAGCAACCGCTTCACAGTTCTGAGTTCACTACTTCACACCACACCACAACGCCGACCTCCACACCACACCACATTTCCAGCCGCCACCTCTCTAGTTACTCTACACCACAGTGCTGGCCACCGGACTACGTCTACACCGCCGGACGACACCACACTAGTCACCACATTTCACATCCACCGCCCACCTCTCCATATTTCCGATAAGATTTTTCGTTTTCTTGTTTAAATTAGAATTAATTTGGGATTTGGGGTTATGTTTAAATTGGAATTGATTAGGTATTTAAGTTTTATGTGTAAATTGGAATTGATTAGCTTTTAGTTTTATGTGTAAATTGCCAAATTGGAATTGATTATTGATATTAGGTTTTTGTTTCAAATATTGTTTATGGAACTTTGATATTCGGTTTTTGGTTCAAATTTTGTTTAGGGAACTTTGAAGATGAGTGAACAACCTCTTATTAACAACATTTTTAAACGTCAAAGAAACGAAAACGTTGGCATCAGTTCATCACCAAGTTTAAATATTCCAGCTTCAAGTTTAAGATGATAAAAAGCATACTACTTAATTAAAACCTAAAATCCCAACTTAAATAACCGGGTGAAGGCACATGTGAAATGCGTTACCAAGCGCTAATACGAACGAAACGAGCAACCAATCGCCAGTACGCGTCAAATGGGTAATCGGGCGCCATACATACCAAAGGGGCAATCCGGCCTAGTATGTTTGTAACACGAAACCGGGCTCGAATCACTGAACACGTAACCAGGCGCTTGTACGAGTAAAACACATTACCGAGCGCTGGTGCACACCAAACGGGTATCCCAAGCCAGCACACACATCATGTAGCATGGGACTCGCAATATACCTAACTAACCGTTGGTACGCGCGAAATGTGTTATCGGGTGCCTGCATTCGCGAAACTAGTAAATATTTTTTCTTCTAATGTACGGTTAAAAAACTTTTTACGCTACCCCTAAAATTGTGTTCTAAATCCGCCACTGCCCATGAACTAATACCAGTCCCTGCAACAAGCAGTTCTTTATTATATCTTTCTTGAATATTCTGATCTTGGATTCCGGCATATGTCGCATAACTGATGATGTAGGTTGCTTCATCACTTTCATTCAGAGGACATGATTTGATAAAATGTCCCAATTCCTTACAGTGATAGCATCTCTTTCGGTTGACACTTCTTTTCTTCTTCTTTCTTTCCCAGCGGGCGTCATCAAAGTATTGTAGATTGGACGCCATTCTTCAGTTTTTCAGAAATCGAGAGTGGCTGGGATTCTACTTTGATAGTGATACGATAGAAACAAGAATACAGAGAAAGAAGTGTAACGATCAATCAAGCATATCTGTTATTGATTCTCCATTCGTTATTATACAGACTTCCAACTAACCCTAACGAAAATCTGAACAACTAACTGCAATCACAGACTCAACTCTTAACTAATTACAAAACAGCCCCTATACATAACTATGACTATATTACAAAAGTAGCCCTTATAGTTTGTATATGTAACAGATAGTGTTAGTGGTACAATCTTTATACTTGTGGCTTCTCGACGATGACAGCTCCAAGCATTGCAGTTTAGGATAGTTGAGATAATTTGAGTGGATATGAGTGTTAACATAATCAAGTCACTACATCTGTATAAGAAATAGTAAACATTTTTAGGTTTAAGATATTATTATTTGTATTTGTAATTCATAATATTACACCTATGACATTATTAGATAGGATATAATATTTATACGGTGGAGAGTGACAAATTATGATTGTCAAACAAAATATCGTTACAAACGGTCAAAGATGGCGTGAACCGTAACCGTCACAACCCCGCCGTGTGTGTATATATATATATATTAGACATAATGTATCTGTCGAAGCACGAAATGAATCTGACCTGATCCATGACGATGTTTCCACGGATTTTCGAGATGAACGAACCACGTCTTGATCTTCTTCTCCAGCTGCGCCTGAGACCTGCAATGGTTTTTGGGGGTGTGGAGGTGACTGCTAAGAAATCCTGAGGAATCTCTTGTTTACAGACACAAAAAAGTGGTGGTGGCTCTTATTGAGCATGCCCCCTAATAAGGAGGTGGAGACCTCCTTATATAGAGAGTCTCATGGCCACCATCATGGTACCCTAATGGGCCTAGCCCAATTAGGGTTACCTCCACAAAACCCCTTCAGCCCAATAACATTGTATTAGTCCATATAATAAAATAAGCCAAACATAATAAATTTAGGATCGTAAAACCGGGTTTAGTACCATACCCCTACAAGCCCCCCCAAGTCCAGTGTTGCTCCTGGACGCGCAAGCGTCTAGGTGGAGCGCTGGACTTTATGAGGTGTGTTAGGCTATGAGACGGTTTTTTCCCTGTTCTTTGGCCTTGTCTTTATTGTCTTTGAGTTTTGAGAGATTTTCTTCATGATGGTGACGAGCTGTAAAAATAATGAAGCCTGAGCGTGAGGCGGCTTACGAGCTATAATAATAGAGCCTGCGCGGGTTGCGGCTTACGAGCTGTAATAATAATGAAGCTTGCGCGCGAGAGGCGTCTTACGAGCCGAGAATGATATAGCCTGCGCGAGAGGCGACTTACGAGCTAAGAATAATAAAGCCTGCGCGCGAGGGGCGTCTTACGAGCTGAGAATGATATAGCCTGCGCGTGAGGCGACTTACGAGCTAAGAATAATAAAGCCTGCGCGCGAGAGGCGTCTTACGAGCTGAGAATGATATAGCCTGCGCGTGAGGCGCCTTACGAGCTATGAGAATAGTAAAGCCTGCGCGTGAGAGGCGTCTTATGAGCTTTGAGAATAATAATTAAGCTGGCGCGCGGGGCGACTTACGAGCTGAGAATAATAAAGCCTGCGCGCGAGGGGCGTCTTACGAGCTGAGAATGATATAGCCTGCGCGAGAGGCGACTTACGAGCTAAGAATAATAAAGCCTGCGCGCGAGGGGCGTCTTACAAGCTGAGAATGATATAGCCCGCGCGTGAGGCGACTTACGAGCTAAGAATAATAAAGCCTGCGCGCGAGAGGCGTCTTACGAGCTGAGAATGATATAGCCTGCGCGTGAGGCGCCTTACGAGCTATGAGAATAGTAAAGCCTGCGTGTGAGAGGCGTCTTATAAGCTTTGAGAATAATAATTAAGCTGGCGCGCGGGGCGACTTACGAGCTGAGAATAATAAAGCCTGCGCGCAAGGGGCGTCTTACGAGCTGAGAATGATATAGCCTGCGCGTGAGGCGACTTACGAGCTAAGAATAATAAAGCCTGCGCGCGAGAGGCGTCTTACGAGCTGAGAATGATATAGCCTGCGCGTGAGGCGCCTTACGAGCTATGAGAATAGTAAAGCCTGCGCGCGAGAGGCGTCTTATGAGCTTTGAGAATAATAATTGAGCTGGCGCGTGAGGCGGCTTACGAGCTGTGAGAGTAATAAAGCTTGCGCGCGAGAGGCGTCTTATGAGCTTTGAGAATAATAATTGAGCTGGCGCGTGAGGCGGCTTACGAGCTGTGAGAGTAATAAAGCTTGCGCGCGAGAGGCGTCTTATGAGCTTTGAGAATAATTATTGAGCTGGCGCGTGAGGCGGCTTACGAGCTGTGAGAGTAATAAAGCTTGCGCGCGAGAGGCGTCTTACGAGCTGTAGCATAATAAAGCCTGCGCGTGAGGCGTCTTACGGGCTAAGAATAATAAAGCCTGCACGCGAGGCAACTTATGGGCTATGAGAATAGTGAAGCCTGCGCGCGAGGGGCGACTTACGAGCTTATAAGAATAACAAAGCTGGCGCGCGAGAGGCGACTTACGAGCTATAAGAAGAGTAAAGCCGGCGCGCGAGAGGCGTCTTATGGGCTGTAAGAATAATGAAGCTTGCGCGTGAAGCGGCTTACGAGCTATAATAATAGAGCTTGCGCGCGAGGCGTCTTACGAGCTAAAAGAATAATGACAGCTTGCGCGCGAGGCGTCTTATGAGCTGTATGAATAATAAAGCTGGCGCGCGAGAGGCGACTTACGAGCTATAAGAAGAGTAAAGCCGGCGCGCGAGAGGCGTCTTACGGGCTGTAAGAATAATGAAGCTTGCGCATGAAGCGGCTTACGAGCTATAATAATAGAGCTTGCGCGCGAGGCGTCTTACGAGCTAAAAGAATAATGACAGCTTGCGCGCGAGGCGTCTTATGAGCTGTATGAATAATAAAGCCTGCGCGTGAGGCGACTTACGGGCTGTAAGAATAATGAAGCTTGCGCGGGAGGCGGCTTACGAGCTATAAGAATAATGACAGCTTGCGCGCGAGGCGTCTTATGAGCTGTATGAATAATAAAGCCTGCGCGTGAGGCGACTTACGGGCTGTAAGAATAATGAAGCTTGCGCGGGAGGCGGCTTACGAGCTATAAGAATAATAACAGCTTGCGCGCGAAGCGTCTTATGAGCTGTATGAGTAATAACAGCTTGCGCGCGAAGCGTCTTACGAGCTGTAAGAATAATAACAGCTTACGCGCGAGGCGGCTTACGAGCTGTAATAATAGTGGAGCTTGCGCGTGAGGCGGCTTACGAGCTACTTTATGTCCCTCGCCACGCGCAGATGTTGCATGCGTGTGCGCGTAGACTTTGGTTTTGTGTTATGCACCACGCGCAGATGTTGCATGGGCGTGCGCGTAGACTGTGATATGTGTGAGCATGTGATGCGTAAGCATGTGTGATATGCGTGAGCATATGTGATGCGTGAGCATGTGGTATGAGGATTCACATCCTTTAAGTTTGGCGCGTAGCCATATGGGATATTATGAGGATTCCCATCCTTTAAGTTTGGCGCGTAGCCATGTGGGATATTATGAGGATTCCCAACCTTGAAGTTTGGCGCGTAGCCATATGGGATATTATGAGGATTCCCAACCTTGAAGTTTGGCGCGTAGCCATGTGGGATATTATGAGGATTCCCAACCTTGAAGTTTGGCGTGTAGCCATACGGGACATTATGAGGATTCCCAACCTTGAAGTTTGGCGCGTAGCCATACGGGATATTATGAGGATTCCCAACCTTGAAGTTTGGCGCGTAGCCATACGGGATATTATGAGGATTCCCAACCTTGAAGTTTGGCGCGTAGCCATATGGGATATTATGAGGATTCCCAACCTTGAAGTTTGGCGCGTAGCCATATGGGATATTATGAGGATTCCCAACCTTGAAGTTTGGCGGGTAGCCATATGGGACATTATGAGGATTCCCAACCTTGAAGTTTGGCGTGTAGCCATATGGGATATTATGAGGATTCCCAACCTTGAAGTTTGGCGCGTGGCCTGATGCGCACATGCACGGCGATGGAGTGGTGACTCGTGTGTGCGCGTGCATGGCAGAGGTCTCTTGCGCAAGGCCCAGATGGTGGTTTCCGCGGCGGCACATGCACGGCTGTGGAGTGAGAATCCGCGGGCGCGCGTACATCCCGGCGGAAGTCTGGTACTTTCTGGATCTGCAATTTTAGAGTCAGATCTGCAACTTTAGACCTAAAATCCAGGTCTGTAATCTAGACCTAGATCTGTAAATCAGATCTGGACAGATCTGAAGCTCGGAGCAGATTTAAAACCATCACAGATCCGGAGACCTGATCATTCGAATCAGGCCGTTTCTTTTTGCACAGATCTGGAAGCCTTTTTTAGATCTATGGATCTTTTTTAGCTTTAATAGAACAAGCCTTGAAGCCTTTTTCTGTAAAACTTCCAGATCTGGGTTTTTCCTGGGAGAGATCTGACAGCCGAGATGAAGATCGAAGGGTAGTTCGTTGCCGTCCCACGGATGGCGCCAATGTCGAAGCACGAAATGAATCTGACCTGATCCATGACGATGTTTCCACGGATTTTCGAGATGAACGAACCACGTCTTGATCTTCTTCTCCAGCTGCGCCTGAGACCTGCAATGGTTTTTGGGGGTGTGGAGGTGACTGCTAAGAAATCCTAAGGAATCTCTTGTTTACAGACACAAAAAAGTGGTGGTGGCTCTTATTGAGCATGCCCCCTAATAAGGAGGTGGAGACCTCCTTATATAGAGAGTCTCATGGCCACCATCATGGTACCCTAATGGGCCTAGCCCAATTAGGGTTACCTCCACAAAACCCCCTCAACCCAATAACATTGTATTAGTCCATATAATAAAATAAGCCAAACATAATAAATTTATGATCGTAAAACCGGGTTTAGTACCATACCCCTATAGTATCCATTGTACTCACCAAGATATTATTATTGTAATAAAGTGTCCTTTCATTCATGAATTCGATTATATGCTCGGTTTGTTTACACACATTCAACATGATGAACACAAATTCAATAATGATGTTGACGATGATTACGATACTGGCTTTCGCTAATAATCTGTCAAAACTAGCATAATAGTTCTTGTTGCATTTTCGATTAGTAATTGTAAACAACGGTGGTGGTTGTAAGCTCCTGTGCACATCATTTATTAACTCGGTCATCTATTCGCATATTCGGCAACCCCTCCACTTAATGCAAACTGAACATAAGTTATATGAGCATCTCATGTTGTTTGTCTTAAAAACATTTTGGACTTTGGAATGATGAGTCACCTTTAGTAGGAAGATTAACGATTTCATTTGGCACTCGAGCTAACCGCTATGGCTTCTCAAGACTGACACTTGGAAGTTGTAAGTGGAACACATTTTAGAAGAAGATTTTTCACTAGTTCTTGTTGGAATATATCTCATGATAAATGTAGCCTTCTAGATCATTTTTATAATTAACCTAATGACATAAATAGTCCCTAATTAAATTGGTGTGATGGATATAATTACATAATATGAAAAGACTTAGAAACCCTTGCCCTTTGATGTCTTTCATGAGTGTATTTATAAACACCACTTGAATAATCTCATACACATATAACCTCCATTAAAACTAAGGCATCTAAAGGGAAGTAAGAAAGATTAGTAAAATGGCTTCATCATCTTCAAACATAATCATCCGTACAAGTAAGTATGGTTAGTAATTCATTTATATAATGTTCATGATTGAGTTTTCATGTTCGTGGTTTTTAATATTGCCCATGTTCTAACAATATAATCAGCATGTGATATAAGAGCTAATGTTGATTATATCAAATGAATCATTAAAATAAATTTTATCTATCACGGATTTTTAAGCTTATGAATCTTGAAATTATGAATCTTGTTTGTAGCCGAACTAGTATGCTTCGTGTTAGAAAAACTTAACTGTTGTGGGCCTTGTGGCCTTATTTTAAATCATATATTTGATGCCATATATAGATTGTCATATGATGAGATAGTTTTATATTAACGCAAATCATATATTAATTTATGTTGGAGCCTACTGTTACGTATAGAAAGCTGATTTTTATATGCATAATATTTTACATACATCTAATAATTTCTTATGCCTTATTTTATTCCATATGGCTCATTTTATTAGACTTTTACATGCCTTAACTAACATTAATTTTTTTCACTTATAATTTTGAATGTGTGGACCAAAACTCAATTAAGAAATTACTTTACGGACTCAAGAAAAAAAAATTTAACTAGCATGAACTTGTATAACATGTTACTGTGATATTTTATTGCTTGATTATCCCATGAATTAAATTTGATTACTGTATGGTAAACTAATTTAAAGTTGTTAGTTTTGTTTGCATCACCGATGACATAAGCTATCAGCTTTAATTATTTGAATGATCAAACCAACGGAAAGTCATTCATGTAAGTTAAACATAAAATTTATATAATGTGTATTGTCAAATAATGAACCCAACGGTTAGTTGTTTGGTGATATATAGGCGTAACATGCATGAATATACACTTCTGTCCAACGGTGATGTGTGTATTTATGTGTCGGATTTCTTGTTTTACGTATGTTCATAATACTTGAATGGTGGTCTAAGCCAACATTCAAGTAGAACCATACAATTATTTGTTCATAATACTTGAACGTCGGTCATAGCCAACGCGAAGCCAACTTTCATTTAGAACATTATTTTTCATTCATAATATTTGGATATTGGTCAAATCCAATAAGAAACCAGTGTTCAAATAAAATTTTAGTTGAAACTATTATTTAGGTGTTATGATGGGTTTTTTATCTTCAACGTATTAATTATGTATGTTTTATTTTGATTACCCAATTATTTAGCACACTTCAACTATGCCACTTTAGCATGTATTAATCTAGCATCCACTGTCACTCCAAATTTTGGAGTTGAAGCTCTGACTGGGGCAACCTTTTCCTCATGGAGGGACTCAGTCAAACTTATTCTTGGCATGTTGGATCTTGATTATGCCCTGAGGCATGATGCTCCCGCTACTCTTACTGATGAAAGCACATTATGACAGAAACAAGAGTATGAAAGGTGGGAAAGATCTAACCGAATGTGTCTGATGGTAATCAAGAATTCCATCTCAGTTGTTATCGGGGGAGCAATGACTAATTCTGAAAATGCTAAAACTTATCTAGACTCGGTGGAGGAACAGTTCAAATAATCTTCAAAAGCGCATGCGAGCACCTTAATTTTGGAGATGCTTACTTTAAAGTACAATGTGGTAAGTGGTGTGCGTGAACACATAATGATGATGAATGACATGACTAATAAACTCTAGAGCTTAGACATGGAAATCAGTTATGGTTTTCTAGTACACTTCATTATGACCTCTCTTCCAGCACGCTTTGATGCTTTCAAAATTAACTATAACACTCAGAGAGATAAATGGTCAATGAGTGAGTTGATAGCAATGTGCGTGCATGAGGAATAACGTTTGAAGTTATAAAAAACCAGATGTTATTTATGTCGCCACTACCAAAATATTAAAGAGGAAGGGAAACTTCAAAGGGGAAAGTTCCAAAGTCCATAAAGCTAGTACAAGTGCAACCCCTAGCTCAAAAGCCACATCCGGAAAACTTAGCTGCAAATTCTGCCGTAACACGGGGCATAAGCAGCGAGATTGCCCTAAATTCAAGGAGTGGCTAGTTAAGAAGGGTAACCATCTATTTATGATATTTGATTCCTTTAATATTAATGTTCCTATTAACACGTGGTGGGTTGATTATGGTTCTATGGTTCATGTTACTAACTCTATACATGGATTCCTTACAATCAGGAGGCTAGAAAGAAACCAAAAGACAATTAGAGTGGGAGATGGTGACGAATTAAATGTTGAAGTTGTTGGTACCATGCAATTAATAATGAAAACTTGTCATTGTATTACAATTTTTGATACTTTGTATGCACAAAGAATAACTTGGAATTTAGTATCGATACCAAAGTTGGATTATGACGGTTATAATGTTTTGCATAGAAATGGCAAAGTCATTATTACTTTAAACTCTCATGTCATTGGTTGTGGTTCTCTAGAAGGAAGTCTCTATAAGTTAGAACTAGATGATCAATTTTCAAAATCATTTTTATCATATAATGTGAATGAAAACACTAATAAACAAAAACAAGATTTGGAAACATCATCCATGTTGTGGCATCAACGTTTAGGTCACATTTCATGTGATCGAATGTTAAGACTCGTAAAGGATGAAGTATTACCAAATCTTGATTTCTCCGATTTTGAAAATGTGTTAAATTTGTATGCAAGGAAAAAAGACAAAAAAGAATAAGAAAGGTACCACTATGAGTTCAAGACTTTTAGAACTCATACACACTGATATTCGTGGCCCTTTCTCTCCTGGCATAACTGGTTGTATGTCTTTCATAACTTTCATAGATGATTACTCTCGTTACATGTACTTGTATTTAATCAAAGAGAAATTTGAAGCACTTGACATGTTTAAAATCTTTAAGGTTGAGGTTGAAAATCAGCTTAACCTTAAGATAAAGGTAGTCAGGTCAGATAGAGAAGGTAAGTTTGATGGTCGACGCCCAGACATAGGTCAAGCTCCTGGTCCTTTCTTTGACTTTTGTAAAGAAAATGTGACCGTGAACCAATTTACCATGTCGGGTGCTGCTCAGCAGAACGGTGTTGCTGAGAGAAGAAATATAACCCTTGAGGATATGGTAAGAAGTATGTTAGCAAACTCAGATCTTCCTGATTTTTTATGGACTGAGGCTTTAAATACGGCAACTCATATATTGAATAGTGTTCATTATAAGTCTGTCCCTTTTAACTCCATACGAGATTTGGACAGGAAGGAAACCAAGCTTAAACTATCTGAAAGTATGGGGTTGTCTTGCTGAAGCTAAAGCTTTATAATCTTCATCAAAAGAAACTTGACATGAGGACCGTCAGTTGTTTCTTTATTGGATATCCCGAACATTCAAAGGGATTTAGATTCTATTAACCTTCCCACGTTATTCGCATCGTAGAAACTCGTAATTCTGAATTTCTTGAGAACTTTAAGGTTAGTGGGAGAAGTATAAGTCGAGTCTTTGATTTCCAAGAAGTGCAAGAGGAGGGGGGTGGGCTCTTCTGCGAATTTACCTCTTATTACACATCTTGTACATGACACTGCACCACTTAATACTCCATATATCCCTGTAAATGAAGGCATATTAAACACACAAGAACAAGTCCTTGAGACAACTACTGAAACTGTTGAACCTGATAATCAGCTAAGGACTATTGAAACTGTTGAAACCCGATAATCAACTAAGGAGGTCATCATGGTCTAGACGACCGACTAATTTTGATGATTATGTAACATACCTTAATGAAGTTGATATGGATATAGGGAAATGTAACGATGATCCTCCTATAAAGAAGCCATTAGCAGCGATCAATCTTCTAAATTGAATAAAGCTATGATTGATGAGCTTGATTCCATGAAATAGAATGACATTTGGGAATTGGTTGAATTACCCAATGGTGTAAAACCCGTAGGATGTAAATGGGTTTACAAAACCAAATTAAACCCAAACGGAAATGTCGAACGCTATAAAGCAAGATTGGTTGCTAAAGGCTATACTCAAAAGAAGGGAATTGATTATCAAGAAACCTTCTCACCTGTATCACGGAAGGATTCCTTAAGAATCGTTATGGCATTAGTAGCTCAATTTGACTTAGAGATACATCAAATGGATGTCAAACCCGCGTGACTTACATGAGGATGTGTTCATGACTCAACCTAAAGGCTTTAAAACTGAAGGTAAAGAACACTTAGTCTGTAAGTTTAAGAAATCCATTTATGGGCTAAAACAGGCATCACGACAATGTACTTAAAATTTGATGAAGTCATGAAGAAACAAGGATTCATAAAACATCAAGTGGATCAATTCACCTACCTCAAAATGAGTGGGAGCAACTTTGTTGTACATGTCCTTTATGTGGATGATATCCTTTTGGCAAGTAATAGTCTAGATTTGTTGCATGAGTCAAAGTGATTACTTTCGCATAATTTTGACATGAAAGATCTCAGAGAAGCTTCTTGCGTAATAGGCATCAAAATACACAAAGATCGAGCCAATAGGATATTAGGATTGTCGCAAAAGGCTTATATTGATCGTGTTCTTACACGATACAAGATGCAACATTACTCTCCACCAATAGCTTCAGTAGTTAAAAGAGATTTTTTTTTGTTCTTTTCAATGTCCAAAAACGGAGGTTGAGACCTAAATGACTGAAACAAAACCCTTAATGTACAATACTTAATTTGTACAATTTTTTTCTATATTCATTAAGGGCACACATACTTTATTATAGACAAAATAAAAATTTAAGGAAATTACATTGATAATTAATGCACACTTGACATGCTATTATAAAAAGTCTTTACTAAAACCCATCCTTGTTACTAGTTCTTGGAAAGTTTTGAGTGGCAGACCTTTAGTCATCGGATTCGCAAGCATATCTTTTGTGCTAATGTAATCGATACAAATACTATTTTCCTCTACTCGTTCACGTACGAACAACTACTTTGTATCAAGGTACAAACCAGCTCCGCTCGAACTGT
This sequence comes from Bidens hawaiensis, assembly GCF_021521415.1. NCBI lineage: Eukaryota > Viridiplantae > Streptophyta > Magnoliopsida > Asterales > Asteraceae > Bidens > Bidens hawaiensis. The sequence continues at coordinate 5,609 of NW_027501083.1, read as the reverse complement.
TACTGTTCGAGAAACTCACAGCAGCTGAGTTGTTACAGTAAATATTCAACAGTCGTGATATGGAGTTAACAACTTGAGTCCAGTAATGAGGTTTCTTAGTAACATCTCATGGCAAGTTACATTGTATACTGCAACGTATTCCGCCATCATTGAGGAGGTTGTTGTCAACTGTTTCTTATGGCTCCTCCATGAAATTGGCCCGCCTGCCAACATATAAATGTACCCCGAAGTTGATTTCTTGTCATCTTTGTAGAATTTGTAACTGAGCATGTTAAAAGCAATAAGTAGCAAATATACTTTCATTTTTAACGGGGACCATTTGGGGGGGGGGGGGCTTTAAATTAGGACCGTCAGTTATGATAAAATGAATGTAGATTATTATCAGTCAATAGGAATTATTAAAATCCATAAACCTATACATATATAAAGGGCTAGAGGGGTGGTCACTAATGGTATCTCATTCCCCACCAATTTTATAACGATGTGTCATTTAACTCATATATTACTGTAAACCCTTAAACAATAGGCAACACTCCACTCAACTACCCTATAACTTATTTTTTTTTTAATTTTAAAAACGCAAAAATGAATAATTTTACTTTTTAATAAAACATAAATTATAAATTTTTAAAACAAAATAAATAAAGCCTTTTATTAAAATTTATATATATATATATATATAGTAAACTAAATAAACCAATAAAAAGGAAAAAAAACAAATAAAATGAGAAAATTAAAATGAACTATAATTATAAACAATTATTTTAAAACAATTCCTTCTCCATCTCCACCTTTTTGGGAAGCACCATTGCACCACGGCCTCCTCGATCTCTGTTTACACACACAGCAACATATCCATCATCATCTCTAAAAATTTGTATATACTAACTTTGTACCCCACATGACTCTCTCTCTCTCTCTCTCTCTCTCTCTCTCTCTCTCATTAGTATAATCATTCTTCCTAAAAAATATAAAGTTATTTCAAGCGTATAATATCATTCACTCATTTATCCTTCACTAAACACATCAACTGAAATTTTAAATTATTATAGAGATTGTATGCAATAGTACATGCAGGAACATGACGATTCCATACCCTTTTAAAACTGTTGCAAAATGCTCATCCAACCAACAGTACACCATTGATTGTAACTCCTCGATGTCGTATCTATCTACTTTGGAAGTCTTTGGTGTAAACTTTGAAGATCAAATAGTCATTATGAACACACCATGAATCTCTTATAGTTTAAAATAGCAATGACACGATGAGCAATAGATCTTGGTGTGAGTCTTTCATGTCCTCCAATAGCCTTTATATGTCTTGAGCAAACGTTTTAGTTCAAGCATCCTTAAAAGTTTGCTTAGGATCATGCAACCTTCCAAACAAGCCAATAAATCTCCTTCATGATTAATAGCTAATAAACAACATTGTTCAATATCCATTTGTAATGCCAAAAAAACCATGGAGTCATGGCGATTGGGTTTACACATGTAACATAGTTCTTAAACTTTAATAACCATCGTATAATGTATCAAAAAATACGTGTTTACGCATAACTTGCCTACAATGGATCAAGGACCCTTAATTAAAATAAACTATCATAAAATAATAAACATAATGGGATGCCGGTCTTAGATAAGTAGGCTCCTTCCATGTCTGCCAAACCCAAACATCCTCCAACGGACCTACACTTTACTTGAAGTGCATACTAAAAGGCAGTGTTGCTAAGTGGGTTCTAGCTTTTATTATAAAACAGAATTTAGCGAACATAAATTTTTAACACTATCGTATAGCTTAACAAAACATTAACATGTATTTCACATAGGTATACAATTGTCAACTGTCACATTGTCATTGTTAAGTTTTCATTAATTGTGAAAGGTAAAACAATTATGAAGTCTAAGTTTGCAACTATCGTAAACTATCAAGAATGATCGTCATTAAACCAACTATCAGTCAGTTTGTATACAATCGTTGCAAGCCACAAAAGTGCCACCCTATCAATACAACCCCTTTATTAATATTTTAAAAACCGGTATTTTACTTTTACCGGATTGAGTCAAAAATTGGTACAAGCGGTTGAACCGGGTTATACCGGGAGGTTCAACCGGTTAAATAGTTTACCTTACAGTGGCGGACTTACCTATTGCCGAGCCGTAGCCTCCGCTACGGCTCAAATTTTTACGGGTAGTGTAAAAAAAAAATTTAGTTGATTTTCGTGTTTCGTTTCGGCTGAAAAAAATAACGTTCCAGCTAAGATTTTAAGCCCAACTAATATATGTTTTAAACCCAATAAAAAGATAAAGCCCAAACAAACAAAACCCATTAACCCAACCCAACCAACCCATTAACCCACCTTTCACAACCTAAAAAAAAAAAGCATACGTAGTCTTCCTTCCACCTCCCCTGTAGCAGCGCAGCAGAGCCAGCCACCAAATTGACAGGAACAAAGTCGACGTGTAGATCCTTCTCGTAGAGAACAGCCAAAGCACGAAAGGTAGCCGGTGAACCGACGGTCCCGTGCAATTTAAGAGCCATTGCAGTCTTGCAGAGCACTTGAAATAAGTGTGGTAAAGGTATGATGAAAAGGAGACTAATTATGCAGATAACTAAATGAGGCTAAGTTTGATATTTTATATTTAAGGCTATTTTTGTGGGGTTGTCGGTGTTGATGGTTTATGTTAGATTGTTAGAATAATTATATTTAATATGGCATGTGGAATTGAATAGGTTTGGTTTTTGTTTAGGTTTTTGTTAGGTTATTGATTATTGGTTATTGGTTATTGATTATTGATATTGGTTATTGAATATTGATTATTGATATTAGGTTTTTGTTTCAAATTTTGTTTAGAAACTTTGAATCTTTGAAGATGAGTAAACAAGCTCTTATTAGCAACCTTTAAACGTCAAAGAAAAGAAAACCATGACATTGGTTCATCTTCACCAAGTTTAAATATTCCAACTTCATGTTCAAATATAGTTGATGATTTGCAAGAAAATGAAGATATCTGTCCAAGTTCAAGTCCTTCAATACGTTCAAAAATCAATTTGGATGATCTTCCTTCGGATCCCGCCGATAGACTACCTATTACTAGTTATCATCATAATCAAATAGATGACGTAAGAAGAACATATCTTGTTAAAAAAGCTTTTCAACCACGAGGTCATAACTTTAAATGGTCAAATTATTCTAGTGGCCGGAGACGTTTTAATGTCAAATGGTTTGATAAATATGATTGGTTGGAGTATAGCACTAAACAAGAAAAAGCGTATTGTTTATGTTGTTTCTTGTTTAATGGAAGTGTTGGTAATCAAGGTGGAAGAGAGGTTTTTTGTTAGTGGAGGCTTTACTAGCTTTAAATTTATTTGTTGTCGTGTTCTTTATATTTGTTTCGTTAACATTGTATTAAATATTGGGAAAAAAAATTGAGCGCTCCGGCTCGGTTTCGAGTCTAGATCCGCCACTGTTACTTTATAATTTTCTATAAATGTAACTTCATTCCAAAGATAACCCAAAACTAAATGATTCATATTACAAAAAATAATTCAAAAGTTAATCCATACTAAAAAAATAATGCAAAAATACTCAATTTCATAAAAATAGTCCTATAGTTTACACGTTTGAATGTTAATTGTTGGGTTAAAAGTAATTTTGAAATAATATGGGTCGCAAATATAAAAAATTTCTTGGGCTTAAAACCGGTTTGCCGGTAAAAACCGGTATTTTAGACAAAAACCGCCGATACGATGTTTTAGCAAACCGGGTCAAAAATACCGGACTCAAAATACCGGCATGCTACCGGTTTGAACCGGTTTTTAAAGGCTTTATATAATCGCCTATCTTAGACTCCTTGAAGGAGAAGCTATGTGACATCCACAATCAAATCCGTCTCTGAAAGGATATATCATACTTTGACATTGTACTATAAAGTATAAATAATGTTACCATTTTTATTATCACTAAACTATCACTTTATCTATCTTTCAAAATACATTTATTTATATTAACAGCCTTTTTTTACTTTAAAAACACGTCTTACTATCACATACTATGCTAAGTATGCATCGGCCTAAAAGATGTAAAATTAGAACTCACAACTACCATCTATAGGCTAATATATGCAAAGTTCACATGTCAAACTGTAAAATCACAACTATTTTCTCATCTATAGTATGCGCTCACCAATGTATGTGTGCAACCCTAGTGTACGGTCTATACGCTCAATCGAAGTATGCACACAACCAAGTGTTGTCAGTCCCGAGCATTGAGGAGGTGATTCGAAGCGAATTATGTTGGTTTCAGTTACGTTCGTTACAGTATCGGAACTAAAACAATATATATATATATATATATATATATATATATATATATATATAAATGGTGTGGGCGAATGGAGTGATGTCGGTCGGTACGTAAAACTCAGGCGTTGGTAAAACCTGAGAGTCATCGGTCTGGGCCTTAAAATGGTGAGTCTATGTGAATTCGGTCAATTCCGGTTACGTTCTTTACGGTACCTGAACTAAAAAAAGAAAAAAAAAGACCAAAATGAGTGTGATCTAATAAGGTTCCGCCACTTGGACCAATGAGAGCCATTGCAGCACCAAAATCCTCTTTTAATTTGTACCGATAATAATAATTATGATAATTGTTAATAAATAAATATATGTAACACAAAAAATGAAAAACAAAAATATGGAATAACCATGTCTTACGGTCCGGTCCGGTTCGATGTCATACGACCAATTTTTTTTAAGAAAAAAACCTATAACCAAACCGGTCGTCGTGGTTAAAAATTCTTGAAACCAACCGGCCGAATGTTAAAACAAAACCACCGTGAAACCAAAGTAATGACCAATTTGGGTGGTTACATGGCTTTAAACTGAACCATAAACAACCATAAGTGTGTTCATAAGAAATGTATTGTCCAAAACTCCAAATACCATATAGCTCTTTAAACATATTGGTTGTTGAAATGAATACGTGGACAACAATTTTGTAAAAATTTACATACACATAACTAATAACGAGAGCATCCATAACGAGCACCGGAACCCGAGGTCCGACTGATGTGGCTTGAAGGCGGACGAGGGGTGGGATGGACTCACTGTTGTGGAGGAAAGTTTATGGACGTATGTTTGTGGTTGCATACCGATAAGCGGAGCTCCCATGGGTCACTCCCTCACACATACACATATAGATATATTATGAGGTTTCTGAATGTTTGGTGTTATGGACGAAAGTAGAGAGTGTTGATAAAGTTTAGTATCTAAAGCCACGGTGTTTTAAAAGTTTAGCGGTGTGGTGTTGTAACAAAAAGTGTATAGTAATATATAGTTGATGGACCATTTATGAAACTAACTTCACTTTGAACCTATAAAAACTGAAACACAGGTTTCCAATTAAAAACCCTAACCCCCAAAATGACTACACGGATCATCAAACCGTTCTTCAATTATCCAATTAGCTGCTGCAATCGTAATGCAGTAGCTAAATTGTCTTCATTATCTCATTCTATATATAACCCAGAAAACGAATTGATTAATATCCCAGATTCCCAATTGAAACAGCTTTTACAAAACCCAAATCCCCAATTTCAAGCTGCAATTT
>NW_027501082.1:0-67215 GCF_021521415.1 Bidens hawaiensis | reverse complement strand
GTCAGGAATACGCTTATAAACAGTTGACATCGTGTAAACCAACTGAATTCAAAGGTATTGAGGGACCGAACGGATTGGTCAAATGGATTGAAAAGACCGAGTCCGTAATTAATATTAGTGAATGTCCACCAGAACGTATAGTCAAATTCGCTACGAGTATGTTTCTGGATCATGTTTTGATGTGGTGGAACACAGTGGTCCAAATAAGTGGACAAGATGCTATAAACCGTATGTCATGGGCCGAACTTAAAACCCTTATGCTAGAGCATTTTTTCCCGAAAAGTGAGATTCAAAGAATGGAACATGAATTGTGGAATTTGGAAATGAAAGGTGCTGACCATGTGGGTTACACAAACCATTTTAATGAACTCTCTCGCTTAGTACCGTGGTTAGTTACCCCGGAAGCTAAACGTATTGAACGCTACATCTGGGGATTGACTCCTGCCGTGAGGAGTATAGTTAATTCAGTAGCCCACCCAACATTGGAAAGTGCTGTATCTCAAGCGGGTGTTGTTACTTTTGATCTTATGAGAAGTGGTGTGATAAGAATGTCGGGGGAAACATCGAGTTTGAAACGATCTGACTATGGGACAAGGATGCAAGAGAACCCTCAAAATAAACGAGCCCGTCCGAATACTCGAAATTATGCCATGACCAGTTCGAATGTGAAACAAGAAGCTTATAAAGGGACACTACCGAAATGTGGAAAATGTAATCTTCATCATATGGGCGATTGTAAACCGGTAGTTTGTTACAAGTGTGGAAAAACTGGACATTATGCCCCCAGTTGTAGAACCCCCGCCAACAATGCAAACCGACCACAACAACCAACCCAACTACCTCAACCTCCACCAACCAGACCCCAACTCAATCAACAAACCCCACCCACCATGAACCTCCGTACCTGCTACGAATGTGGTAGTACGGATCATTTTCGGAGATACTACCCCAAGCTGAACCATGGTGCAGTGAGAAGGCAGAACCAAGCACAAGCATCAACCTCCAACGTAGCTAGGGGACGCGTGTTTGTATTAGGATCGGGTGAAGCGCGTCATGATCCGAATGTGGTGACAGGTACATTCTTAGTTTCTGGTCAGTAGGCTTCAGTTTTGTTTGATACGGGCGCCGATAGAAGTTTCGTATCTGTTAACTTCTTACCTTTAGAAAATATGCCGGTTAGTGAACTAACAAAACCATATACTATAGAACTCGCTAACGGTAAGTCTATACTTGTTAACCGAATAGTCCGAAACTGTTCCCTTATCCTAAACGACCACCCGTTCCTTATTGATTTACTTCTAGTGGAATTGGGAAGTTTCGATGTTATAGTCGGTATGGACTGGCTATCTAAGTATAAAGCTGAAATTGTCTGTAAGGATAAGACTGTTAGGATACCTCTTCCGAATGATGAGGCTATGACTGTTCAAGGTGAGAAATCTTGTACTATGTTGCCTCTCGTATCCCAACTTAAGGCTTTAAAGTATTTGCGCCAAGGTTGTACATTATACTTGGCGAGCGTAACAGTCAAAGACCCCGATGAAATCGAATAGAAGACATCCCAGTGGTACACGAGTATTCAGATGTATTTCCCGACGAGTTGCCTAGTTTACCACTGACCCGACAAGTTGAATTCCGTATTGACTTGATACCGGGAGCAGCACCCATTGCTAAGGCACCTTACCGACTTGCACCTTTTGAAATGCAAGAACTGCCCAACCAGTTACAAGAATTATTAGACAGGGGCTTTATCCGACCAAGTTATTCACCATGGGGAGCACCGGTGTTATTTGTGAAAAATAAAGACGGAAGTTTTCGGATGTGTATTGATTCTCAGGAATTGAATAAGGTGACTATAAAGAATAGATACCCCTTACCCCGAATTGATGACTTGTTTGATCAGCTCCAAGGTGCGAAGTATTTTTCGAAAATTGATCTCAGATCGGGTTACCATCAAGTAAGAATTCAAGAAGAAGATTTCCCAAAAATAGCCTTCCGAACTCGGTATGGTCACTATGAATTTTTGGTTATGCCGTTTGGATTGACAAATGCACCTGCAGTGTTTATGGATCTTATGAACCGAGTTTGCAAACCCTACCTTGACAAGTTCGTGATAGTGTTTATCGATGACATTTTGATATATTCGAGAAGTAAGGAGGAACACGAACAACATTTGCGGGAAATCTTAGAATTATTGAGGCAAGAAAAGTTATACGCCAAACTGTCCAAATGTGAATTCTGGCTACAAGAAATTCAATTTTTAGGACATATTGTGAATCAACAAGGAATCCATGTCGACCCCGGTAAAATTGAGGCCATTAAGAATTGGCAAGTACCTAAATCGCCGAAAGAAATTCGCCAATTTTTGGGATTAGCCGGGTACTGCTGACGATTTATTGAAAACTTTTCAAGTATTGCTCAACCTTTAACCCTCCTAACTCAGAAAGATCGAACGTATGAATGAGGAGAAGAAAAAGAAATGGCCTTTCAAACATTAAAACAAAAGTTGTGTGAAGCTCCAATATTAAGTCTTCCAGATGGAACTGATGAATTGGTGGTCTATTGTGACGCATCTCGTAAAGGTTTAGGATGCGTACTGATGCAAAGAAAGAAAGTAATAGCATATGCTTCCCGACAATTAAAAGTACATGAAAAGAATTATACAAACCCCACGATTTGGAATTGGGAGCAGTTATCTTTGCATTGAAGATTTGGAGACATTACTTGTATGGCACCAAATGTACCATCTATACTGATCACAAAAGCTTACAACACATATTCGATCAGAAGGAGCTGAATATGAGACAAAGAAGATGGGTAGAACTGTTAAATGATTATGATTGTGAAATTAAATACCATACGGGTAAGGCCAATATAGTAGCTGATGCTTTAAGCCGAAAAGATAGAGTTAAACCGTTGACGGTACGAGCACTTGGAATGATTGTCCAAAGTAGCCTAATCGAACAAGTTCGTGTTGCACAAGACGAAGCCTTAAAAGCAGATCAGTTAGAGAAGGAAAAACTACATGGGAACGAAAAGAATTTTGAGAAGAAAATTGATGAAATATTCTATTATAAAAACCGGGTGTGGATTCCTACACTTCATAAACTCCGCGAGCTTATTCTTGATGAAGCACACAAATCCAAATATTCTATTCATCCAGGTACCGATAAGATGTATAAAGATGTTAAGGAATTTTACTGGTAGCCTGGTATGAAAAAGGATGTAGCCTTGTATGTAAGTAAGTGTGTAACATGTGCAAGGGTGAAAGCGGAATATCAAAATCCTTCGGGAATGTTACAACAACCCGAAATCCCACAGTGGAAATGGGAACAAATAACCAAGGATTTTGTAACACATCTACCCAAAACCTCCCGATGACATAATGCAATTTGGGTAATTGTGGATCGATTAACCAAATCCGCACACTTTATCCCAATCCGTAACAATTACTCTACCAAAAAACTCACCCAAATTTACATCGATGAAATTGTATCTCGACACGGAGTACCTCTTTCGATTATTTCCGATCGAGATAGTCACTTTACTTCACATTTCTGGCAAGCAGTACAAGAAGCTTTGGGAACCCGAATCGACCTAAGTACGGCTTACCATCCCCAAACCGATGGTAAATCCGAACGAACCATCCAAACCTTAGACGATTTACTTCGTGCTTGTGTACTGGACTTCAAAGGGAATTGGGATCAGCACCTCCCGCTCATTGAATTCTCTTACAATAATAGTTACCATAGCAGTATACGAGCAGCACCTTATGAAGCCTTATACGGGCGAAAATGTAGATCACCACTTTGTTGGACAGAGGTGGGTGATACTCAAATATCAAGATCCGATTTGATTCAAGAAACAACTGATAAAATTTATAAGATTAAACAAAAGTTGAAAGGCGCCCGGGAGCGACAGAAGAGTTATGCCGATATTCGTAGAAAACCGTTTATCTTTTGAAATACGCGACAAGGTGTTTTTAAAAGTATCATCGTGGAAAGGAGTTATAAGGTTTGGAAAGACCGGTAAATTAGCCCCGAGATACATTGGTCCTTTTAAGATTATTGCAAAAATTGGTCCCGTAGCTTACCGATTAAAACTACCCTTAGAACTGAGCACTATTCACGATGTGTTTCACGTATCGAATCTAAAAAAGTGTTTGACTGAGGAAACGGAAATAGTACCACTGAAAGATGTTCAGATCAATGAAAAGCTCAACTTCGTAGAGGAACCGGTAGAAATTGTGGACGGGAAAACCAAACAATTACGACACAACAAAATATCTCTGGTAAAAGTTCGGTGGAATTCAAAACAAGGACCCGAATATACTTGGGAACGAAAGGACGAATTCCGAAAGAAATACCCACACCTGTTCCCTAAAAAAACCGATGACACATTAAATTTCGAGGACGAAATTTCTTAACGGGGGGAGAATGTGACATTCGTGACAAAACGAGATATACTATATTCACTACGTAACAAGTAAACAATAAATCGGTTAATTCGTAGTGCTTAAACGAGTAACCGACCGATACTAATTATGACCCGTATATATACTGAGGGGTCATATACGAGTTATATATATATTATAGTGGCTAACATATTGATATTTAGGCCCAGTACGTTTAAAACTCTTTAAACGAAAAAGGTTCCGTTTATTGATACGCTATAAGTTTAAACGCAATCGTTAACATCAAAACGAGCATTGTAGCATCCGTTAAGCCGAAAAAGATTTATAAAACACTTATATGACATGTTCTAGGCAATCCGTGAAAATATTTTGGAATTTTACAACGAGTCAGTACGTTTTTCTTATTTTACAAAAATATGCTGAAAAACACTCGTTTTCGCGTTATTTTTCGCACTCGAACTAGTTTTCTTGCGAAAAACCGAATCCGAATTAAATTTTGGACCGATATTTACGCATGGCACGGAAACCGAGGCATTAATGGGCCAAAAGGAGGCCCAGTGGGCCCCTTTATGGGCCGACCACAAAAAAATGGGGTGGGACCCCTTGTATAAGGCTTGTTATACAAGCTTGTTACTTTATATTTTGCACATTAACCAAACTAAGATCAAGATAAGCTGAGTTCTGCATCATCCCTTCCAAAACCCTAAAGGTAAACATTAAATTCATGAAGATTTCAAGCTTGTTTAGTAAGATTTAAACATAGAAAATTAGTTCTTGATTAGTATTAAACATGTTTAACCATCCAAAAACCATAAAAATCAAGTAAAAAAATGTTTTGATGTTAAAAATGTCTAAAAAGCAGAAACATATTGATTTTTGGTCAAAAACACGGATTAGAACATGAATACAACGTTTTTACGGTTTGAAAGTTCGGTTTGATACCAAAACCGAAGCCCTAGTCAACAAGGCTGTTCAATGGATGATTTATGCTTGGTTTGATGTTATATGATATGTAGATACACTGAGTTTGCAACCCGAGACCCGGAAAGTCGTTTAAGCTAGCAAAACTAATCGAAAACCGACAAGGCAAACCCGTAACACTCATTTAAGGGCTGTTTAGTATTAGGTTGTGACGTGCTTCTTGTTAGATTGTGAAACTTTGCAGGGACATTAGGGATCATATAAATGAGTCCCTGTTCAAATTTGGTAATTTTTCGATAAACGGAGAATATTTGGGGAATTTATTTCCGTTTATGAGCGTTTATTTGGGAAAAATAGCTAAACATATTTAAAAATTATGAAATTTGGTTTTGGTGATTATCATTTGATGGTAAGATCACTGGTAAAGGTTGGGGATCATTGGAAATGCCTAAGTATGGTTTGTGCAATTATGATTTAACCGAATTTTAATAGCCGAAAAACACACAAAAAGGCATTTTGTCAAAAGAGTTAGGTTCTGGAGATTTTGCAGGGGCTATGTAATAACATTGAGGCCATTTGTAAAAATTATCAGATTTTTCGGATGTCGTTTGGTATAAACGGGCGATTTATTACTTAATTATAACCCATTAAATGAATTTTTATAAATGGATAACTAATAATAAAATTTCTGAAAATATTTTTATAAAATTCTCCATATTTTAATGTATTTTTACAAAAATTTACATAATTTATATATAAGTACATATTTAGTTATGATTAATCAAAGATTTAAATTATTATTGTTTTAACGAAACCGGCAATTTGATGTTTAACGGACTGACTGGTACGTCAAAATATCAAAAGTGGTCGAATATTGTATTTTTGGATGAAATTGATAAAAACGAACTTTTTACGAGAATTCCGGACAATTCGGGTGGATTGTACGTGTCTTGTATAAACAAACCCGTGTGAAAACGGAAACGAACCCTGCTATCAATCCAGATACCGAAACCTTAAAATTCTTTTATATTTTAAATCATTTTATTAATCAATATGTTTACTTAAGTTTTTATGATCTTACCTATTCCCGAAACGCGTAAACGATCAACTTGGCTAGGCTCGGACAACGGTGAAACTGAGCCAAATCTGATTTTAAGTATTTCACAGTACACAACGTCACAATCTAAGACTATGGTCATGTTTTAGGCCTAACAGCTATAACCAGACTAGTTATACAGCCCGATTTGATTTAAACACTGTACTAGTATTAACAGTACGATACATATTATAGGATACGAGTTATAATCGAGGCATAACACTTATTGACATATATTATCTGCTCGAACTACAATAAGGTGAGTTTCACGACCCCCACTTTCTAAACTGTTTTACGAACTTTTGGGGTGGAAAGCATGTTTGCATATACTTATATACTTGAAAACGTGTGATGATGTGAATTATCTAAGTACTAACACTTGAAAGTCCCCATAAACACAAGTGATTAACTTCGTGCCGGTGACGTGTGGATAGTACTATCGGTTTGACAAACCCAACTAACAGGGCCGGTGGGGTATGCCGGAACATGTTAACCCAGTTGCACATTGTCATTTAAACTTGTTACATACTGCTATGTGGTGTTAGACATAGTACATACTTGGGGCAAAGTGGCTGTTAAATGCCAACGGGAGTGCATGGGCAGGGGTGGCCATGTGTTTTAACTCGTTTCGGTTTCACTTGTGGCTTAGTATAATACATCATACACATACATGTATACATACACACTGTAAACTTTACGAACTCGTATACTGATTTCGTTGATACTCGTGAAACTTGAAACTCACCAACTAGACGTAGTTGACCCGTTTTAACATGCTTTTCAGGTAAGCCGAAGTTGGAATGATTTGCTTACGTGCTTGGTGTTAGAAGGAAAGTTGAATAGCTGTGAATAGATGCAAATACGTAGTAATGAATAAGAAGCCCGTGAACTGGTTATGTGATTGTCATCTAGTTTGTAAACTTAGTACCTACCAATGTAATATGATGTAAATTAGTTTGTTGAATTTCTTTATAAACAATGTGGTTGATACCAGTGTTATCTGTTACATTCCCGTATTACGCTTCCGCAACTACCTAGTCGGGGGTGTGACAATTATAACCTCCACTAAGTTAAGACATTATTTTGAAACTCATACTATTGTTGTTAGAACTAACTATCCTATTAAAAGTGTACTTAGAAAACCAGAAATGTCTGGTAGGATGGCTAAGTGGGTTGTGAAGCTTAGTGCCTATGATATTCAGTATGAGCCTAAAACAGCCATTAAATCACAAGCACTTTGCAGACTTTGTGGCTGATTTTAGTAGTGGCATGCAAAAGGAAGCTGATCTGGAGGTCCAACAGCTTGAAGAGACCAAGGATCCTTGGATCCTCTTCACTGATGGTGCATCAAATGTAAGAGGAACAGGATTAGGAATACTACTAAAATCGCCACAGGGGGGCATAATACTCTAGTCCATAGCCTATTAGTTCCAAGCTACCAACAACGAGGTAGAATATGAAGCATTTATTGCAGGTTTACTTTCAGCTAAACAAATGAGGATCAGGTATCTTCAGGTTTACATAGACTCTTTATTAATAACTAACCAATTTAAAGGTTGTTACACTGTAAAAGGTGAAAATATGATCAAATATTTCGAAATTGTGAAGGAGTTAGCAAAATCTTTCGAAATGTTTGGTATTGTTCAGGTACCAAGAGAGAAAAATAATGGGGCAGATGCCTTAGCAAACTTAGGATCATCTTTGAAGATCCCAAATGACATAAAGATATCCATTATTCACATACTTTATCCGGCAATTGGGGAACAAGAAGCAATGGAGATAACAAAGGATTGTCCTGAAGAACTTAAGGATCCTTCATCCTGTCCAGAAGTAGGATCTTAGATCCTTCCAATCAAGAAATTCCTCCAAGAAGGAGAAATCCCTAAATGGGAAAATCCCCAAGCTTTCAGAATTAAGGTATCACAATTTATTATTTTACAGGATACTGTATATAGAAAATCTCTTGCATGTCCCTATTTAAGATGCATTGAAGATCCAGAAATACAAGAAGTGCTTAAAGACCCCCATGAAGGTGATTGTGGTAACCATACAAGGGGCAGAGCACTGTTCTCCAGGATACTTAGGACATGTTACTTCTGGCCAATAATGAAGAAGGATGGTATGGAGTATTCAAGGAAATGTGGTGTTTGTCAAATATATGGAAACATTCTTCATCAACCAGCAGAATTTATATAGCATATATCTTTTTCATGGCCTTTCATGAAATGGGGAATGGATCTTGTAGGCAAGCTACCCAAATCACCAGGTAATAACAAACCACAAAATAAATCAAATAAGAAGTAAAGAAATAAAAGAAGAAAATTTCATCCCACATTGGTGGAGGATAAAAAATAAGAGGCTTCCAACATGGTATAAATAGGAATGTAAGTTCTTGTCTCATACCGCTAGATTATAAAACTAGTGAGCTCTTTATAAGAAAGAAAACTCATATGTTAATATTCTTATACAACAAATCACACCCAGTGGTCCTAGCGGAGGGTACGAAGCACCAGAATGCGCACACACGGGCACGCGCAATGTGGCACTTTGATAGCGCACTTTGCACTTCGCACGCTCGCATCTTTTTTTGTGGAAAATTAAAATTTTTTAATAATCATCCCATCGCAATACGCGACACGTTTAGATTAGTCTCATCGCATTACGCGATGACGCGAGGTTGAAGTTACGCAGACAAGCCACGTGGTATGCCGCGTGGCATGCCACGTAGCCTACCTAGGGCTGACTCGGCAATGCTACAAGACTCATCGCGATACATGAGCCTTTTTTTATGACCATCGCGATACGCGACGGGTTCCAAAATCAGCTATAAGTAGAATGGAAACGGGACGTTAATTCTTGCACCACATTATATTTTCTCTCTGAAATATCTTAATATATATTAAGAAGATGGTGTAATACCCGAGTGATCATAGCGATATCCTATCTGATCGAAAGAAACTTATATACGCGAATCCAAAAGCTCTGCCTATCAAGGTAAGACATTGTGTCATCGTGTAAAGTTTCTAATCTCGTGATTGTCGTTATGATTATTAGATTTATACTAATATGGATATACTATATTGTGCTCAACCTAGGTGCTTAATACCAGGAAGCGTTCTTTAATTGTAAACTTGCAAGGTGAGATATTCGAGTTTTTGTACAAACTCACATTTGCGTGATACAACTATTTTTCCGACACTTCCATATTAATTTCAGAACCTGTAAAACTCATGGCAGATGGTCTAAATTGTTTCCAAATATATTTTTAAAGTACTTTAAATATATTACAGTGATTAAGTCTCTGTAGACTTACGGGATGGTTACTATCGGTATTGTGGGGGTTTTGTATACAAGGCTTGCCTACTGGTCTATTACACGTTATTTATTGGACAAGTGTTAGCCAATAAGTAATATGACCACAGTAATAGATATGGTCAAGTGACAAGTACCTTTCGGTAATTTGTAAGCAGGAAGATGTAAAAACATCTTAATGTTGTAAATGTAAAATAAGTCATTTACAAATTAATGTACTCACCAGTATTTCTTGCGAATCAAATATTTTAAATATGTTTCAGGTAACTTGTTAGAGACAAAGGAAGGATGCCTGCGGGCTTCCAGCTTAAATAAGTGGCTTGTCACCAGAATAAAGAAACGTTTTTTGTAAATTATGATTTATCCCTATAAAAATAATGTTTGTATCAAAAAGGGTTAAATTCCCAGTTTATAATAATACGAATCATGGTGTTTTTATAACATTGATCATTTTTTCTAAATACAATTCTGTTAAAATATTCCGCTGCAAAATAATATAATAAACACCGATACCACCAATCAATGTTCATGGCTTCCCTCCCAGAAAATGCATGCATTAACCTATGTATTAACCATACAAATAAGATTCTAACCACATGTGAAAATAAATACTATTTTCTTTTGGAGTTCGTTGTTTTATTGTTTTTTATTAACAGCATGAGTGAGCTCGTAGAAGCATTCGCAAACATATCCGTTAACACTATGGATATGGAAGAAGGAGAATCTAGTGAACAAGACCCAGAACCTATGATTTTTTAAGCATGACCCATGGAACAACTTGTAGAAGGACCAAAGCCCAAAAGAAGGAGAAGACTCAAGGATTGGCAAAGAGGAATGAGAAGAGGTAAGAAAGGAAGAATCATAGTCACACAACCACCACCACAACCTGAACCACCAACTGAACCACAACCAACTCACAACCAACTCAACCACAACCCCCTTCAACAATACCAATGCAGGAACGACTAGGCAGATGCCTACATGAGTGCGAAATTTTTCAACCAGTATTCAATGATATAGTTGTAACAATCTCCAGCAACCTGAACATTCCATCTCAGAACCCGGATAGTACACTTCCTCCTGATGATTTCATCAACCAAGCTCAGCTAGAGGAATGGTAGACAAACGACTAGCAGTATCATACAATGATGACAAACCCGTATGCGCCATTCCAGGTCGAAACTTCAAACTACCCCAATATGACACCGGAAATGACGACACAGCTCCGTCATTATGGGGAAGATTGATAAATGTTGGCAATAGACTGAGAAACATTGGGGAGAACATGACCTAGCAATACTATGATCGAGAACCGTATATATAAACCATATATATAATATTTATATGTTCATTATTGTAGTTTCTTTTGTGTAAAATATAGTGTGCATGTATATAGATTATATATAGGAAATGTAGATGTAAATTATCATGATGCATAGATATAAAAAAGAGTAATGTCGCAAAGATCGACGATTTTGACATATTATGTGTCTATGTGTTATTTATGCCTATGTGATATTAATATCCTACTTACTTTATTATTTGATTATGATATTAATAATTCCTTTCTTGTCTATAATTCAGATGTCGAATGAAGCTCTTTCTAATCAAAACAATCATGAAAATGAGCACACTCATGAAAACGAGCATAATCATGAAATTTCCAATCAAGAAAATCATCTGAATATGAATGCTATTGAAAATATGATAGCTTAGAAAATCGTTGAAGCAATTCCTTTAATTGTTGATGCTATGAAGCAACCTGGTTCTGTAATTAGGCATAAGACTGAGAGTAATAAATGAAAGTCTAACACTGAGACTAGTAACAATGTGAATGGAGGAAATAGAAACCCATTACCCAAAACGTTAAAAGTTCACGGTTGTACTTACAATGATTTATTGGCTTGTAAGCCAACCGAATTCTCTGGAAATGAAGGACCTATTTCAGCACTACGCTGGTTAGAAAAGACAGAAGCTATCATAAGAATCAGTAAATGTGTTGAAGAAGATAAAATATTATATGCTTCTAACCTCTTCATTAGTGAAGCAATAGAATGGTGGAACACAGTCCTCCAGTCAAAAGGAAGCAACATAGTCTATAGTATGACCTGGGAAGAATTTAAAGAAAGAGTAGAAAGGAAATTTTTTCCTCCTCATGAAAGGGAAAAGATTGTTACTATGTTCTTAAACCACAAGATGGAAGGTGTGAAGTGTCGTGAGTATAAGACAAAATTCTTCGAATATGCAAGAATGGTACCGGCTTTGGCTTCGCCAGAATAAGTACTAACTTCTCATTATATTTGGGGATTAGTAAGTGAAATCCGCGATCTGGTAAAGTCAGCTAGACCTCAGACTATTAAAGAAATAGTTGAGCTAGCCAATACCATGACAGACGGATTAATCTGAATTCAGGAAGAAAACAAAAAAGAAAGATCTAGCCCAAAATATTACCCAAGAATTTTGGAAGAAAGGAACAGAGCAATCCTATGCTCATCCTTTCTGTAGAATTTGCAGGAAGAGGCATTCAGGGAGATGCGCTTTTAAGAAAACTAAGTATTGCAATTATTGCAAAATGGATGGACATACGGATGAAGAATGTAGAAGAAAAGAAAGTCGTGTTGGCTACAACTGTGGAGAACCTGGCCACATCCGTCCAGAATGTCCAAAGCTGATAAAGGTGCCTGACAACAAAGTAAAGAACACAAATGGACCTAAGAAGAATGAACGAGCTTTTCAGCTTACTGCACAAGAAGCAGCAAGGATTCCAGACGACATTGTGTGTACGTTTCTTATTAATAACGTTTACGCTAAAGTATTGTTTGATTCCGGAGCAAATCAAAGTTTTATAAACACGAAGTTTTGCAAAGCCCTAAATTAACCATTAATCAAACTTAATCAAGTCTACACGGTAGAAATGGCCGACGGAAATTCCATTCATATTCATGAAGTACTTTAAGAAGAAAACATAAACTTATTAGGCCACAAGTTTAAAGCAAATTTACTCGCAATGAATCTAGCTGGATTCGATGTCATATTAGGAATGGACTAGTTAGCAGCCAATCATGCTCGAATCCTATGTAATACAAATTCTGTTGAAATTCGCACGCCAACAGAAAAAATCATTACAATTCAGGGAGATAAAATATCAAAGCCTAGGAAGTTCATATCAGTAATGAAAGCGGTAAACTATCTAAGGAAACAAGGCGTAGTATATGTGATTTCTGTAATCATTAGCGCCAAAGGAAAAGAGCTAAAAGAAATTCCGGTAGTATCAAAATATTTTGACGTCTTTCCAGAAGATATACCTGGACAACCGCCTGATCGTGAAGTTGAATTTAGAGTCCATATAATACCAGGAATAGTGCCAGTTTCTAAAGCACCATATAGTTTAGCGCCAATAGAGATGTTAGAATTGAAGAAGCAATTAGATGAATTGCTAGAAAAAGGTTTCATGCGACCTAGCTCATCACCCTGGGAGCACTTGTATTATTTGTCAAAAAAAAACAAAAGATGGATCAATGCGTATGTGTATTGATTATAAAGAATTGAATAAAGTCACAATTAAGAATCGCTATCCCTTATCGAGAATTGATGATTTATTCAATCAACTCCAAGGAGCTCGATATTTTTCTAAAATCGATTTACGCTCGGGATACCATCAATTAAAAGTACAAGAAGAAGATGTTCCTAAAACAGCTTTTAGAACAAGATATGGTCATTATGAGTTTACATTCATGTCCTTTGGTTTAACCAATGCACCAGTTGCATTCACGGAGATGATTAATCGAATATGTAAATCATATTTGGATAAATTTGTATCGTTCTTATAGATGATATACTCACTTATTCCAACACCAGTGAAGAACATGTCAAACATCTTCATACACTTTTGACACTATTGAGAAAAGAGAATCTTTACGCTAAATTCTCAAAGTGTGTATTTTGGTTACAAGAAGTACAGTTTCTAGTACCTTTGATTAACCATGAAGATATTCACATGGACCCTGCCAAAATAGAAGCTATTAATAATTGGGAAATTCCTAAAACTCATACAGAAATTCAAAGTTTCTTAGGATTAGCAGGATGCTATAGACGCTACACTCAAGATTTTTCCCGAATAGCAGTTCCGTTAACCAAGTTAACGTGTAAGAATGTCAAGTTTAAATGGGGACCTAAGCAAGAAGAAGCTTTTGTAACTTTGAAGCAAAAGTTAACAAATGCCTCAATACTTGCACCACCAGAAGGAACTGAAGATTTCGCAGTTTGTTGTGATGCTTTTAAATCAGGATTGGGATGTGTACTAATGCAATGTGAAAAAGTTATTGCTTACACATCTAGACAACTAAAGAAGAATGAGGAGAATTACACAACACATAACTTAGAATTGGGAGCAATATTTTTTTCTCTAAAGATCTAGAGACACTATCTATATGGTAGTAAGTTTACTGTATTCACAGATCATAAAAGTTTAAAATATATTTTTGGGCAAAGGGACCTTAACATGAGGCAAAGACGTTGGATGTAAATTCTTAGCGACTATGATTTTGAAATCCAATATCATGAAGGTAAGGCTAATATAGTAGCCGATGCATTAAGCAGAAAAGAGCATGAGAAACATAAAAGAGTGTGAGCCCTATGGTTATAACTTCAAAACAATTTAATTGATGAAGTAAAGAATGCTCAGAAACAAGCAATAGAAGAAAATAATATTGTTGATGAGAAAAGAAATGGTACCATTGATCTACTTGTCAAAGGAAATGATGAAATTCTCCGAATGAGGAACAAGATCTGGATACCAATCATAGGAAGATTACGAGAAAAGATTCTTGAAGAATCCCATAAATCCAAATACACAATGCATCCGTCTCACATTGAGGGCAATGTAAAACTTAAGTGTGGGGATAGGGAATTGATGTTTTAAATGTACTTATAAATGACAAAAATAAAATTAAAGAAAGGTTTAATAGAAAAATTAAATAAAAAAAGAGTAAAAGAGTTTTAAAGTGTCCCTTGTTTTCAAATTTTTCTACATTAAACAGGAAATGATAGTATTACCTAGTGTTTTTGACAATCTCTTGGTGTTTTCTTAATATATATATATATATATATATATATATATAATAAATCAGAACAATTGCGTATATAATTTGGGATGTGTCGGTAGGGCCAACTAATGCTGAAAAGTTTCCCTTTAGTATTTTAATTCTACCTTAACAGATTCATAAGTTTTGTGGGTTCTCATCTTGGGGGGAAGTGGCGAAGCTAAAATTCAATATGATATAGGAAGAATTACCGTAATCTTTTTACTTTGAGGTGGTGAGAATTGGGTGCACTTAAAATCCAACACACCACTCGTTTTTATGAAAATAAATTGAGTGGTGGCGCCCCGCCAAAAATCCATCTTTTCACGAGCTTAGATTTAGTTATATATTTAGGGCATTATTAAAACAGACAGGAAAAAAAAGAAAAAAGAGTAAAAAAGTTTTTAAAAAATAAAAGTTGTCGAATAAAGTTCAAATAAAAAAGCATCCAAAAATAGCAAAAGAGGCCAAAGTTGTCCATACTAGACAGGGTTGAGAGTTTACGCGTTGCCAAGGGGATAGTGACTCTGAGGTTATCGCTATTGGGGCTTGAAAGTTCTTAGTCAATAAATAAAATTTTATGTTTATATAGGACAAAATCCAACAATATGTAAGATCTGCTCGTATGACCATCACATGACTAATCATTTATAATTCCATCTAATGCACTTTCTTCTTACCATTAAAGAGTCATTTGCTTACGGTGATTTGTCGGACCATTTTGCATCAACTCTAGCCTAGCTAGCCCTCTATGTTTGAGATACAGTTAAGATTAGCTGCCACTCTTGAGTGAGGATTTCATAGGATTATTAATGATAATTTGAACTTAATGTTATATGCTACTGGGGGCTCGATGGGTTGGTGGCTGGGTTTAAAGTGGATCAATATATCGGCAATCGTGGTTAATACGTCAATTTGTTACTGATGCTTTAATAAAATAAACTAATAAATAAACCGAGAGTTGTTATTTTCTTCTTGGGTATAATCCTGTGCAGATTACTTATTCAGGGACGAAAAAGGTTTAAGTGTGGGGATGTTTGATGTGCTATGAAATACACACATATTCGAGCTTGTTTTGTCATAATTTTCATTGTGTTTTAGCATTTGTTTATCCGTTTTTTATGGTGTTTACATGTTTTTGTTTAATATAGGATCATGGGTTAAGAGAAGAAGTCTTAAAGTGAAAGATAGCGTTCACCCGAGGATTGGATCGAAGACGATGTGCGTATACGAGTTTTAACGAGTAAAATAAGCGAATAACGAAAAACGATGTCCCGAAGGCCTGGCCGCGCTACGCGACCAGGCGGGCCTTTCTATTCATGCTATGCGGCATCCCACATGTCCCAAGGCTGCCAAGAATGTTCAAGAATCAGCTACCCTGTCTATTTTGTTTTCTAGTGGGCCTTGTGGGCTTGTTTTAACCTTTTTTATATTAGGAATGAGGTGTTTAAACATATATATAAAGGGTTTATACCATATGAACGAAATTATCACCATTCCATCAGCCACCACACCTGTTCTAGGGGAGAAATAAAGGATTACGAGCTTACGGTTTTACCTTTTATCCTTTGGTTGTCGGTTTTGAGTATTTTAACGATTTTAAGTTCGTTTTTGGTTTTTAATCATTCAAACCTTTTGTAATCAGATTTATATGAACATTTCATCACTTATATATATATTTGCTACTGTTCATTGATTATGATTGGCTAGATTGGTTATAAACGCCTAGGTTTGTTGTTTAACGGTTAATTTATTAGTTTTCGGGTGATAATATTGTGTTTGATTTTGTATTATTGTAAAGTTCATAATTTGTGATATTATTCCATGAACCTTGGTGACATTAGATGTATTTTAGGTTTCATGAGCCCCGAGTAGTTGATTATTGCATGAATTTGTTTCGTGTAGTCGTTAATTGCTAGTTCGGTTAATACTGAGTGTGTTGATTGATTGTGGTAGACGCGTGTCATTAGGGTTTGTGTTTCTTGAATCATTTAGGTTAGTAGGGTCATCCTCTTTGAGTTGGACCAAAACCTTAGGGGTTAGCTTATCTCTCTGCTTTAGTTGATTTAGTTACCTGTTGCGAGACCACGTGCGGTTTTCTAGCTATCGACTAGGTTAGTTTGTAAGTTGAGTTATATTATCCTTATTATTGAATTACCCATCTCTTCCTAGGTTTGTAATTAGCTCAAGCCTTAGTGAGGATTGTTATTTTGATATGGACCAAGTAATAAATCATTATGGTACGTAAATAAACAACCGTAAATTAAAAAGCTAAATAGACGTTGTTAGGGTTTTTTTGGTAAAACTGACCGTAGGGACCTAGTTGCCTTGATTCCATCTATCTTAGTTCATCTTTAGAAGCCAGTTTCAAACACTTGTTAGCACCTGAGCCATCTTACACTCGTTAAGTCATCTTACCTAGGTGATTCGTTTTCTTATTATCGTTAAATCTCATTAATTTTCCAGTTAGTTTCGTTAAGTTTCACAGTTAGTTAAGTTAAGTTAGTTAAGTTAATTTAGATATATAAGTTAAACAAATATATTATTTAGGCAGGACTTGAGTAGGGTTAGTAATCTGAGCCACCTCACGTGTCTTTGTGTTCGATACTCAGACTTCCTTAGTCTTTACTACATACGATCGGTACACTTGCCGGTTGTGTGAACTTGAGTTAGGATATTCCATTTTAATTTAAAGCTTAGTTGTGTGTTGTAGTATTCATAGATACATTTTCGAACCTTATTATTAGTATTATTATTAAAGATATAAAAATGGCTAATATATTATTCCACATAAAATGGTTTTTATTTATATAACTAAATAACAAGCTAAAAATAATAATAATAATAATAACTACTTTATCACTTGCTTAATCATTGATTTATATTTAAAATTAAATTATTAATAATAATAATAATAATAATAATAATAAGGAAAATTGGATTTTAATAATATCAACTTAATGCAGTTGGCCGATAATAATCCCAACTTTGAAAATAGCTGTCACTGGTCCCAACTCGAATGAGAATACGAATCGATTGATTTAAAACTTAACTCGAAACGACTCTTCAAACAACTTGATTTTTGTTAATTAAAAGTTTAAACACCGGAATTGAAGCAACTTTTGGTCGTTTGGACCACCATTTGGAGGTAAGTTTATATAAATTGACTCGTATCCTCATTCCGATCAAAAGCCCTAAAATATCAGTTTGAAATATAGAAAAAAGTCAACGTTGTTAAGTTTTTTTTAACGGATGTCCAATAAAAACAAATAGTGTGAAAGTTAGGACCACTGACAGCTATTTTCAAAGTTGGGATTATTATTGACCAACTGTATTAAGTTTGGATTATTAAAATCCAATTTTCCTAATAATAATAATAATAATAATAAGTTTGGATTATTAAAATCCAATTTTTCTAATAATATTAATAATAATAATAATAATAATAATAATAAAGGCAGATTGATTCTCTTGGCCTGTGATGCATTTAGACATTACCATCCAATAACCCAAATATTTGTTGAATTTGTTCCTCTCAAAAACCCTAATTAGGGTTTGGTATCGCATGTAATTGAAGAAGCAAATGTAATGTAATATGAAATTGAGGGGATGTAATAATCAGAATGAGCATAGAAATGAAGGAATCAAAAAAAGGCCGGCAGAGTAAAAAGGTGAAGAAGCAGCGGACGGTGGTTTGTGGTGTGGTGTTGTTCGCTTTAGGTCTGATTTCGTTGTTCACCGGACACGTGGCATCCAA
This sequence comes from Bidens hawaiensis, assembly GCF_021521415.1. Classification (NCBI taxonomy): domain Eukaryota; kingdom Viridiplantae; phylum Streptophyta; class Magnoliopsida; order Asterales; family Asteraceae; genus Bidens; species Bidens hawaiensis. Next base: position 48,637 of record NW_027501082.1, on the reverse strand, counting down.
TCTTGAGTGGTACTCCCAGAAGCATTATTATTATAATAAAGGATTAGGAGGCCATGGACCAATTGATATCTGGAGATCTAAATCTTCAAACTTGTATTATGCTTGCAGTCAAAGAAGCCCTCTTTACGCCCGTAACTTACTTTCATTATTATTATTATTATTATTATTATTATTATTATTATTATTATTATTATTATTATCATTAACACTTGCTTACTTTTACCAGCCCCTTAGCTTGTCCTTGTATGGTTTCTTTCTCAGCTCCTCCTCATGAATCACTCTCAAATGGCTATCTTCTTATCGCTGCTAGTGGCGGATTAAACCAACAACGAGTTGGAGTAACCATTCTTTTCTTTTTCTCTTTTTTTTTTAAACTTTACTTACTTAATAATAATATGTATGTATGTCTTTCTTTCCACACAGATAACTGATGCTGTTGTTGTTGCCCGTGTTTTGAACGCTACTTTGGTCGTTCCTCAGTTGGATCATCATTCCTTTTGGAAAGATGATAGGTGATTCTGTTTCTTAAAAGTTATAACACATTATTACCTGCTTCTTATATGATTTCTTTGCAGTGACTTTGCAAACATCTTTGATGTCGATTGGTTTATATCTTTCCTTGCAAAGGATATCCCTGTTGTCAAACGCGTCCCAGACACCTACATGCGTTCACTTGACAAACCCCCCTATACCATGCGCGTCCCACGCAAATCAGAACCTCAATACTACCTCCATGAAGTTCTGCCCACACTCTTGAGACGACACGTGAGTCTTCAATTTCAACCTTTTTATTTACAGGTCGGGCAAATTATCATGCGTTTTAATTATGTTTCAGGTTGTTCAACTCACAAAGTTTGATTATAGGCTTGCTAATGACCTAGATGAAGAACTACAAAGGTTACGTTGTCGGGCAAATTATCATGCCTTTCGTTTTACAAAACCGTTGCAGAATCTTGGTCATAAGTTGGTGATGAAAATGAGAAACATGGCAAAACGTTACATTGCTGTTCACTTACGGTGTGTGTCTCACTTTATTGCTCATCTGATGGTTATTTTTATCTTTTCGTCTAATAACTCTTTATGAATTTTGTAATAGGTTTGAACCTGATTTTCTTGCATTTTATGGTTGCTACTATAATGGTGGTGAAAGAGAGAAACAAGAGTTCGGTGAAATAAGGAAAAGATGGACAAATTTGCCCGTGAGCTTTCCGTTCTAAAAAGTCTATTGGTTAAAATTCAAGGTTTATGATTTTTTTTTAAAGTTAATTTTCCTTTCAAAAATAGGAAGCAGGTCTCGATGGGGACCCACGAAAACGAGGGAAGTGTCCCTTAACGCCTCATGAGGTAGGGCTAATGTTGCGTGCACTCGGTTTTAACAACGACACATACATTTTCGGCGCGTTTGGTGAAATATATGGCGGTGAAGAAACTTTGCAGCCTCTTAAAAAACTTTTTCCAAATTTCTACACGAAAGAAATGTTGGCTGATCAAGAACTCCAACCGTTTCTTCCGTTTTCGTCTCGTTTAGCTGCCATTGATTACATTGTTTGTGATGAGAGCGATGTATTTGTCACAAATAATAATGGGAACATGGCAAAAATCCTTGCGGGTCGAAGGTATGTATGCTCAAATATTCATTATATTATTATTTTGGCAAATTATTGTTAGGGGTGTAAACGAGCCGTGTCGAGCCTGAGACCAAGCTCAATTTGTTTTAGGCTCTATTTCTAAAGCTCGAGCTCAGCTTGGGCTCAGCTTGTTTATTATATATTACTTAATTTATATACATGTATAATTATAATGTATATTTTATTTATAGTTTTTATATATTAACATAATATATATTATTTAGTTATTTTATCATATTTGCTATATATATTATATATTATAAAAGCACATACTAATGTACTAAATAAAAATTATATAAATAATAGGACTTGTTTAGGCTCGGATCCCTATCAAGCTTGATAAGTGAAGCTTGGGCTCAGGCTTGTTTAGGAAACAAGCTTATTTTAAGGCTCGAGCTCGTTAAAGCTCGGCTCGATTCTTGCTTTTAGCAAGCTGAATGCTGATCTCGAGTAGCTCACTAGCGGCTTGACCTGCAATACTCTTTTGCCCATTTTTTTGATAAAATAAAATAATCTGTTAATTATGATTGCATAAACAGTGTTATAATAACAATCTAAACCAATAAAATGAAAAGGAGTTTGTAATTTTGTATGTAAAAGTAGACTGTTCAAACGGACTTTGAGTAGATCGTTAATATTTAATTTATTTAAAGATTCATATTTTTGTAATATTTTTTGTAGTCATAGTTAATCTATTCATATTTTAATTTTGTTATAAATGGGTATTCGTACTAATGTGCCAGCCCAGTCTGACCAGGTCCTTGTTGACCCGAAACCCCTTCTAACCCACCCGTCTTAAATGATTTGCGAGGCTAGTTGCAATTTCTTTTGTTTTCTAATTATATCCTGCCAACTAAAGGGTTCTTTGAATATGGTGTTTGAAGGAGATACATGGGTCATAAAAGAACCATTAGACCGAATGCTAGAAAGCTGAGTGCTTTGTTCATGCAACGAGAGAAGATGACGTGGGCCACCTTTTGTAATAAAGTGAAATCGGCTCAAAGGGGGTTTATGGGTGAACCGAATGAGATTAGATCCAGACGGGCGGATTTCCATGAATACCCTTCTTCGTGTATATGTAAGAAACCGTTCAATTTAACGGATGTTGATAACCAAACGGACTCTGAATATGGGAGGAATGAAGAGGATCAAGGTGTGAATAGTACAACACAAACACACGGAATGATAATAAACGGAGTCGTGATGAAAGATGCATCGTTGTCATCATCACAAGAAGAGAAGGAAGATGATGACTTTTTGGCTGACTAGGTCCAACCGAGAAACCTGATAAAGGTATGCGTTTTACTTTTTTATTCCTTATTAGGATTGTAAATGAAGAAAAAGCTTGTTTATATAAAGGGTCAACAACTTTGGTCTATTTTTCAGAAAAATAGAACCTTCAAATTTTAATTCCAAGGTAATCGCGGTAACTGGTTTCCTAGTGCCATGTCCGTGTTATGTTAAAAAAAGTCAACATGGTCAAGTTAGCTAGCACGTATTCATAATGACATGTTATCATGTGTCAGATTACCTCAGTTGATGGTCTTTACCAAGTTTTCAGGTAGATAATGATCGTTGGCAGCTAGAAATGCAGCGTGATTGTTTGAAACAAAATATGAAATTTTGAGTGTTGGTATTATATGGTGCGTGCAGGCAGGATTTTGTCAAGTGGCAGCTGCGGTAGGTGTTGGATCCACAAGAGTTTCTATGTTGTAAATGATAAACTGAAACAGAAGAGAGACTTAGTTGTTCAATATATAGTATTAGACTATTAGCTTTCTTCTTGTCTTTTTTACATTAACAAAGGAATGTAAAGATTTTATCATCATAGCTTCAAATGTTATTGTATGCTTTACAGCTTTAGTCCCTTATGAAAATAAACAAGTATTTTTAGTGTTATTCTCAGGTGCTTTTATTCAGATATTATAATTAATATTAATATTAATCTGGCCTTCGTTTTCCAAAATATAGTATCTGGCCTGGTCAAAGAAATTAGTATTTCTTTCAAACTCAGTTAGTTAATATCTTTTCTTTTAAAGTTCTCCTTAATTTCCTTTCTTTTATGTTGTTAATTATTTTTCTCGGGACAGAGAATCTCACCAAGCTAATTGAAGAAAAATAATATAAAGTGTTGATAATTAATGATTAGACTGAATAAAATGGTGTCTAGACATCCATCCATCCATCCATCCATCCATATACAGCAAACACCTTAGACTAACAAACAAATTCTAGAAAAGCCTTTCTTAAAATTCATGTATCTTCTTAGTTACACAACACAAACACACATCACTAACTAACTAACTGTTCTCCTTCCTTTTTGCCATTTCCTGTTCACAAACAAATCCACAACAAAATACATTCATGCCATTATAAAAAAATATATAATCTTTTATTTGTAATCTACCTTTTGGATTTGAGTAACCTTTCTTAGAGTTGAATGTAAAACAGCAGGTATCTTTGAAATACTCATAGAACTCTGCAACCCTTCTAACAACTGTAATAATCATTCAAGACAACACTCAACACACTTAGTCACACCTGCCAACTAAATATAAGCATTCACAATCAGTGACTCACCCTTGATGTCGGCTGAATTCTGCGGTTTGATCTACGCGGCTCACCAACTTCTGAAACTGATTTTTCAACTTTCGCTGATTTGGCCGGTGCAAATTTTCGCCTATTCAGCCTCTCAGATTTATCATCAATACTGGAAGAAGACCCGTGATCCACTTCGACTTGTTGACCCCGCTGGTTTTCACCATCACTAACAGAATCCAGACTGCTTTTGTTGGTTGTAGATTTAGTAGATAACGTTCTAACAGACAGAACCGGCGGTTTTCTAGAACTGTTTTTCCATCCTCGGGATCCAGGTGGATGAGGGATTAAGTATCTGGTAAACTTGATTGAATCGTGTGGTGTAGTATTGGACCCGTCAGCAACGTAATGTTTGCTAACATCCATAAATTTTTGATTTTTGCCAGGTTTTGGAAGGCCAAATGTTACTCGTGGACCTTCTTTTTGTAAACCGCTTCTCATTGTTCTATTAGTGCTGATCTTATTGTCTTTAGTACTGCCGATGTTAAATATGCTCTCTTGGGCTGATAAAGATAGTGGTCTTGTTTCTTCTTGTTTTCTTGGGTCAACAAGGTCAATGCTTTCTGATGGCCCGGGTTTTCTTTTACCATCCATGATAGGACTTCCCAGTTTTAACCGCTTTTCCTGTTGCGTATTGCCCTGTAATTATATATAAACTCTAGCTTAGACAACACACGAAACACAAGGTTTACTTCCATGGTGACACAGTGGGCAGGTAGAGAAATGGGTCAAAGAATGAACTTTTGCCTTATGGTACAAATGTGGTCAGAATGGCATAGGGTAGCTGTTAAAAATGTGTGACTTGCTCAGAAGAAGCTTGTTCGAAACTGGCTCTTTTATAAACGAGCCGATCTGAGCCAGATCGGTCTGTCAAACATTAAACGAGCCAAGCCCGAGCCAAGATCAGCTCAGCTCGTGGCTCGCTTGTTTAAATCAAATCCCACTTTATGTGATGCCATTTACGTGTAACTTTAAGGCGTGTTACATTTCTTATTAAAAACAGTCTGAAAATGTTCTTAATATTGAAAATTCTCATTTCGCTCATTTAAATGTAAATAAACTACAAATTATGTTTATAATTTTGCACTGTGTGTATCTTACATATACTTTTTAGTTTATATATATATTGGATCAAATACAAATGACTTTTATCATGAGAAGTCTACAAATAACTAGAGTAATTATGTTAACACAAGAGTAATTATTATTACACTATATAATTTTTATAACATAATTACTCTAGTTCAAAACTGTAATTACTCTAGTTATATATATATATCAATGTGTGTAAAATATGAGAAGTTAAAAACATCTTAAAAATTAACAAAATAAACGAGTCAGCTAGACGGGCCTCGAGCTTTTCACGAGCCGGATCTCTTTCAGTTTCTTCTGCTCAGCTCCCTAGAATGGCAAGCCTTTTTGTCCACAGTTTTTGAAGTATTGTTTTTACCATTACGGCATTACCATTGTTAGGAGGTTCTATGAACATTTAACCAATTTGAATCATTTCCGTTTAAGCTGGCCTTTTAGTTTGCCCATTGAAGATAAAACAATCCCAAAATTGACCAATTCATAATTCATGAAAGGATGTAAAACTGACCGGGGAAGAAAGACCTTTTTCAGATGTCTGACACATAACCCACTTGCCATCCTTCCAGACGAGAGGTGGTCGTACAAACCATGACCGAACAACTAATGTCTCTCCTTCTGCAGATATGCATAATGAAAGATAAAATAACCTGATTCTACAATCAGAACTTGTTTTTATTTAAATACCTGGAAATTTAACAGTTAATGAAGTAGCATCAAGTTTGCTTGTCTCCATCACAACTCCCTCACGCCAACTGCAAAAGAAAAACACTAATGTATTCAATATCACACAAGCATAAGCAGCACAACCAAGGTACTATCTTTTTTTCATTTAAATAAACATACTGATTTTGCATCCAGGCGTCAATTCGATCTCCACTAGACCACAAAAAATCGGTTGAAGCCGTCCTACGTCTCTTTCTAGTCCCTTGCATGGTAGTTACAGGATGAGCTAGACGTATCTTGGGTGCCTCACTGCCCACAACTTCAAGTGGCAGCCATTCCTTCAATTTCCCTGAACCTACTTTGTAATAATAATAGTAAGCATCAAACACATTTTATAAGCTCAAAACTTCAATTAACATATCACCTTCATTTGATTGGATATCCGTATAAGAAACAAGGATTTTTACGTCTTTCAAGCTTAATACATTAGCTCCAAACCAGGCACGTTTATATTTATCATCATCCTTGTACACCTAAAAACATAAGTATGTTAATCTTATGATAATGAAAGAAACAAGTGGCAGTTTGGCATTGGTTCAACAGTCTTACCTCAACAAGACAACCTTCTTTGATATCACTCTCTTTCATGTTCCCCGAAGAAACTTTAGACTCGGGTTGACCAACAATAGAGGTATCAGTTGACATGTTCTCTGATTCAGGTACAGCCCCAATGGTTTTCAAAACCTCAGGACCTTTGCGATTCTTCATCAAATCCCCACTAGAACTTTTAGCTAGATTTTCTTTATCAGGGGCAGTTTCGGTATTCCTTTTGTCAGTAATATTCGAATTTTCTGAAACTAAAGCTTGCTGCTTGGATGCTAACCGGGGAGTCTTCCAGTAATCCCCGGGACCACCTTCAACCAAATCTTTTAAAGAAAACGGTTCACTCATTCCAACAATTTTTCCCGCTTGAGATACTGCTTCAGCCGCCAGCTCAGAAGCTTTTACAATGGCATCAAGGTTTTCAGCATGTTTTGAGGAAGCTGATGCAAGATTATGACTGCTGTTTAAACTGTTGACCATCAATCTTGCTTGTTCAGCAAAATCTGATGCAATTTTAGCAGCAGCCGCTGCCACCTTGGCAACAGAAGCTGCAGCTGCTGAAGAAACAGCTGAAGATACTAGCTTTGCTTCATCATTGGAATTCAAATTCTTATCATACCGCCGTCTTTCCACCTGGCTCCATACACCTTTGCAATGAAACATTGCATTATCAGCATGCTCAGCAGCTTCCTTTGCTTGTATCTTAGACTCCTCAACTTTCTCAACGTTTTGATCACCATTTTTAGCATATGGAGTTTTAGATGGCATGAAAGCAGGCATTGAAACCACAACCGGTGTTGAACAAGGAATACCAACAATTTCAATACCCTTTTTCTTCTTTCTGCTCTTTGACTCACTAAAAGGTTGGTCAGATGACACAGTTGACCTTTTCACGCCAGACATGGAAGAAGCCTCTGGAAAAACAATAGGAGAAGAATTGAGAACGGGTGGGTTAGATGTATGTTTAACCACCGAACCACCTGATTCTTTAGCCGGGGTTAATTTAACTGACTCAGTTATAGGCAATGAAGAAAAATGAGGGGTGGGGTTAAAAGTAGAAATTGAGGAAGCAGCTAACCATTGACCAGAAAATGGACCTTGAGTTAACCAAGAAGAGTTATAATTTGGAATGGGTGGAGTTTGATAAGTAGGGCGTAGAGGTGAGAGTGTTTGGTGAAAATCAAAACGAGCAGGCTTTGCAATTGCACTAGACTGTAGATTATCAGAAAGGGTAGTTGGATTCCATAGAGGCGATGAGAAGGGAATCATGGGACTAACAAATGGTGGGGTCCCCTTGTTGTTTGGTCCTCCAATAGGTGAAGATGGAATTTTGTTTTGGACAGAAGCTTGTTTAATTACTTGATCAGATCTGTTACCTGCATCTCTAGTGTCTGAATATGATACAAATAGGAGTTATGCTATGTCTTTGACCTGTCGAATGGAAAAAATAAGTAGCCGAATATCATGAGGTACCTGATCTTGGTTGGATAGGAGTACTAGGTTTGGGCTGGGATTTCTGGATATTCAGTCTTTCTAGACAAGCGCGCCAAACACCCTCCCAAATTCTTACACCATCTGTATATAAAACACATGAGAATTAACAATGGGATGAATCAATATGTAACAAGACTAACATGTTATTGCACTAACCAGACTGCCCAAATGCAGCAACCATATGACTTTCTTCAGGTGGAGATCCTGATCTGCAAGCAAAATCATGACCAATGTTTCATTAATGCACAGTAAAATCATGACGCATGAAGAAACTAACAGCATGTACATATATTAATGGAGTACTTACATCAATGATCCATAAACCAATATTTGTGCACGCAATTGCACTTGTTGATTATCAGTAAACGGCTGCTGAAACATAGAAGTTGAATTATTCAAATCTGGAATATTTGGAGGTTGAAGAACCCCAGGTTTTATGACATTCTCATGGGACCTAACCTCTTCAGAACGAGTAAATTGACTTGTTGCAGGTGGAGTTAACAACACAGGTGTTATTTCTCCTCTTGCAAGAGGTGTTCCTTTGTTGGCACTTTCCTTACCAAGTGATTTTCGTCTCGGTTTACGCTCGGTTTTTCCTTTGACTCCTGTTTGAGAGGTCAAAGCACTAGGATTCTGAGGACTAACAGAAACTTGATGAAACTTGTTAGGGTCCATTTGGTTGGTGCTAGAATCTTTTGAAGGCCCCCCTGTAATCTACACATGAATCCATGTAAAGGAAATGTGATATAGATGAGATGAACACATAAAGCATAGATGTGAACTAAGGTACCTTTGGCAAATTAGTAACTTTATATGTAGGATATGATATGGAAGCCTTGCCATCTTGTCCAAGATCAGCCCTTTTATTGACCTCAATAGTTGAGTTTTTTTCTTCTGGTGTAACATTACCTAAAGAAACAGGCTGCACGGAACTAGCATGTTCCATGTCATCAGATGGAGGAGCTGCATCAACAAATGTCTGTTCAATCTGGGTTTCAACGGGTGTCATGCAATGAGCATCAATCTGATGTACAGGTATATTATCCTGGTGCACTAAACTCAGGCCAAAAATGGGAGATTTTGGTTGGTCATCACTTTCAGGTGTAGCTGTGTCAGGAGATGAGTTTTGAGAAGTAGGATCGTTTAAGTTGGTTTGAGCAGACGGGTGATCGAAAACGGATATTTCAGATTCTTTTGGATCCATGGGTATAGTTAGTGGCTTATCAGAGCATACATTGAATATTCCTGGTTGTGTTGTTGTTGAGCAAGAAAGACCTTGTTTTGAACTACTAAAGTATTAAAAGTCAAGTGGTCAAAGTCATCATCATCATCAATATCCCTAGAGACAGAGAGTAAAGTAACCCTAATTTACTACTAGAGCAACACCAAATCACAAGTTGTTTAAAGGAAACAATAATAATAAGTAGTGTTGTAAAACAGAAGCTACCTCCCTCCATTACCTTTAATCTTCTTCTTCGTCCTCCTTCATAACAAACAAAGTCCAAGCCCTAATTGTTGCAATCAACGTAGACAGCCAACTGAAACTCACCTAAATAAAGTGATGATGATTTTGAACAAGATAAGTATACAATAACCTCAAACTCACTCTCACTCTTCTTTACAGACAGACAGACAAAGTGAGGATTTATAAATGAAATTTTCAAAACAAATCGGTAACTTTGGGTGTTGACCGTTTTAATATAACTTAATAATAATTAAAGCAATTTTCTAGCACTTAAAATGTCTTTTATTCCTTACAAATTAACTAGTTTATTATTTTGTGAAATAATTAAATTCCTATTCATCGTTTTTTGCTTTGTAATAAAATAATCTATATTCATGTTTATTATGTTATTATGGTATCAGAGCCATAGATTTAAGGAGAGCAGTGGTGATCCAGGAAATCATCTCATAGGGGTCGGAAATTTTTTTAGTCGGTACCAGTTATATAAAAAAATTGTTTTCGGTTTGGCGGTTCGGCCGGGTCAAATCGGTACATAATTTTTTTTGGTCCGGTTTAGAGGTACTGGTCGGGTCATAAAAATATATATAAAATATAATTTCCTATTTGTATAAATGTATATAAAATATATATTTTTCTTGTTGATATACAATTACTTGACCGACTTCAAGTTGTTAACTCTAGGCTAGACATGTATACTGAATCAATATTTGTTTTAAGGGTTTTCGTAAGAAAGTAAGCTATAAAATTTACATATAATCTAATATTTTAGAAAAGATAATAGGTTAAATTAAATAAAATAGAAACAACATAGAACCAAAAAAATTTGAATAGAATAATAACTTAGTAAACTATAGTTGATTTCATTTTCTTTATGTTACGTATGTAGAAAATGGACTTGATATCTAAAAATTTCAAATAAAACTTCCAAGGCACCGATAAATACTTTCAAGCCCAAGGAATTTAGCAAGCCTAGGAAATTTAGCTTTTTAACTAGGCATAAAGTAAACTAAAGCCCATAAAAATCAATTATGGCAGCTTTCAAGTATCACATGTAGTCTCTTTCACGGTTCAACTTCATCTTAATATTCCAGAAACCACTACTGCACAAGCTGGAGAAAACTTTCCAGTCATGTTATATTCTTTCTTCTACTTTTCTTTCTCACCTATCAGATTTCGAAATTTCACAGGGGTCGACGTCAAATTTTCACAGGGGTCAATCAGGATTTTAACACTATAATACCACTAGTTATATTTTTTTCACAGGGGTCGTCCGACCCCTGACCGGTTAGAGTAGCTCCGCCCCTTAAGGAGAGTATGTGTTATGTTATGGTTTCAATACTTTATTCTTTAAAATGATTAACTTATTTAAGAAGAATAATACTGTTAAAAACAGTATAAACGAGAAACATGATATTCCTAAATATCTTGATTTATAAAATAAATGAACAATTCATCATATCAATCCAAGAGTTATATATCAAATTGAAAGTTTTGATAATTTTCAATATTGGAACCAAGTTGTAAAAACAACTGAAGAAGCTATTTTATTTAGTAATGAAGAGATGATAATAAAACTCTTAAATCTTTATGATTTATTCATATATAAAAGGGATTATAATTTTATTTGTCGGTTTAGTCCAAGTTGCTTTTAAACCTTTAATTTTACAAGGACTACCGGAAAGTTTTATAGCAGTATTACGAGATGCTCGTAATCTAAATTGGAAACAATCATTAATGAGTATTATTGAAACTAGTTTAGCACATGGTCCATGTCACACCCCGACTTACGGCTTAGGCGTGTGACCGACAGTTGGTACCGACTTTGTAAATATATCAGAGTTTAGCGGAAGTATTTAATAGTATTAATTTGAAATATTAATTTATCTATAAAGCTTTATTTAAAATAAAATATTAATATATCTTTTTGAAACATTTTATTTATAAATCATTTATTTTGTAATAATATTCAATTTATTTGAAAAACTTTTTGGATAATGAATATCCGAATCTTTATTTATAAACCTCGTTTTATTTTACAAATCATATAGTTTATAATCTTTTAATAATTAAAACAAATGAGTCATCTCTACCTTGCGAACATCCACTTCATGAATGGCTCTAATTCTTGATGCTGAACTTTTCCTGAAATGTTAAAAAAATACGTCAGCGATATGCTGGTGAATACGCTGACGCTAAAATATTTTCTTTTACTTGATTACCGCTCGAGACATAACTTAGGTCTGGCCCATCGTGGCTTAGAAACAATCAAGTTATAAAACAATACAATTTATAAACTCAAGGCTCTACACAGTCACCTTAGCAAAACACCGCAGCGTTTCGACATTACTTGGGTACCATATATATCACATGGTCAGTCTCACTTGGACATACTTGGGTCCGGCCCATCGTGGTGGGAGGTCGTGACCAAGCGTGGTGCGATGTGTCCACCGCATTTAAGCACATATGTAAGGATCCACACAAACGTATACTAAGCCCGAGAGCTAGGTTTTTACTTTTTTTTATAAATGTTTTAGAGACATGTAGGTGCTGTTTGTTTTTTTAGAGGTAAAATGTCTGCAGTCTGTGAACCACATCTGCGGGCATCTGTAGCAGAAGAGGTGGACCAAACCTCTGCAATATATAAGAAGAAGACTGTTTGTTTTTTAACGTCTGCAAATTACTAAAATAAAACATAAATTCTTAAATAAGTTGAAATTTAAACGTGAGCTATCAGTTTTCAATCCAATACCGCAATACTGAAACAACAACCCATATCCAATCGATTCAAAACACACCAAATTTAATTGGAATAAAAGGGGTCTTTTTTGTGGTGAAGTCTCGCTGAGGCATTATCGATCAGTTGGTGGGTGTTATTAAAAAATCAAAATACATTGTAATATGTGAGTACGGTGTTAAATAGTTTGGTTTGGTTCACGAGAAGGTTTGTGGAAAGAAACCCCAAAGACGAGAGGTTTGACTTGAATCTATTAATTATTACTTGCAAGTTGCCATGCCCAATTTCTCCACCACCATCCTCGTCAATTGTTATCTATTAATCAATCTGTTCCTTTTGTCTTTACTCTTTATTGATTGGCTAAACCGCAAATGGTGATCGGAAAAAAAAGATGAGATGGATGGAGAGAGCAGCGGCGGAGTGAGGAAGGGGTGGAGAAGATGACTAGTGGCGGTGGTTCAGGAGGCACGACGGCGATGGTTGTGGAAGAGGAGGGGTTGATGGTTGGAGGGGGAAGGAGATATTAGGGTTGGTGGTAGGTTCAAACATATGTTACGTCACATGTAAAAAAAAGGCAGAAGAGCTTAGAAGACTATGGTCCATCACTTCTGGAAGAAGATGACGCACAGACCTTTTTTAATGAAATGTCTTCTGAAAAACAAACACACTGCAGACAACAACGTCTGCGCGTGGTCTGCGCGGCGCAGACGAAAGAGGCCATGAAGAGCTTTTTAGAAAAAACAAACAGCCACGTAGTCTCATGTAAATCATTTTCATGTAACACATTTGACTCATTTGAAAACAAGTTTGTAAAGTTGGGGCGTATTCACCTTTTCGATTTGGATCGGCTTCAATACACCGTCCGAGGGTCTTTCCCGTTGCTATCTCGCACATATAGTACGAGTATAGCCTTTTCTTTTGGATCAGCTTCATTACGCTATCCAAGGGTCTTTCCATCTTCTTTGTTATCTCGCACCTATAGTACGAGTATAACTTTTTGTTAGTCTGATATACAATCCGGCTTAAGACCTCTAGTCTTTTTTTGTAAAATCTTTACCTCGATTTTAATTTCTTTATGAACCTTTAGTTCAGACATCTTTTCTTTATTTTAAACCTTTAGTTTAAAATATTATTTCTTTTTTTTCTTTTTCAAGTTAAAATTCTTTCTTTTAACTTATTTACTTTTCTTTTCTTTTTACAAAATAAACCTCTAGTTTAACTTGTTTTCTTTTTCTTAAACTCTACGTTTCTTCTTTATTAAGAAACGTATATTTTTCTTTTACTTATTATTTAAGAATAATAAACTTAAATAATAGTATCAACTATAACTATCTTCTACTTTATCTTTTCCTTTTCATTTTATAGTATGTTTGAACTTATAGTTCAAATCATATATTCTTTATTCTCATATTCGGACCTTTAGTCCAAAATGTTTTCTTTACGTTTCCAAAACATATACACACACATATATATATATTCTTTTACTTATATTTCTATCTTTATTTATTAATAAAGATTATTTTACTTTTCTTTTATTATTATCTAAAATCCTTTTAAATAATAATTTCGCTTTATATATAACCAATAATTATATTTATATCTCTTTCTTTATATAATTTCCTTGCTTTTCTTTTCTTTAATTTCGAGGTATTGACTATATCCTTGACTAGGGTCTAAGCCTTTATTATTTTATTAATATTTTATTCGGGCATTATGCCTACCTTAATTGGCTTATTATTTTCTAAAATCACGGGCAGCACTTCGACATTGACACGTATATCGAGAATCTTGATCAACACCTCTTTGGCACGCAAATCGAGGCATGCCGGTCTTCAAGTCTTGTCGGCACGCACTTCAAGGCGGAACGTCGGGTTGTCTCGGGTCGGCACGTACTTCGAGGCGAAACGTCGGGTCGTCTCGGGTCAGCACATACTTCGAGGCGGGTCGTTGGTTCGTCTCGATTTATGGGGTATAATGTCGGGTTGTTGGTACGAAAAACGAGAAGGTCGGTGGCATGTTTATCGAGGTGATTTTTAGAGAAGGAAGTATCTTTAGAGAGAGAGAGAGAGTTGTGTGAAATGTGTGTGAAAAATGAAGTTGGAGTTCTCTATTTATAAGCTGGCCAGGAGACCCGTCGCGATACGCGATGGGCCTAGACATAGCCGTCGCGTATCGCGACGTAGCTATTTTGAGTCACGGGGTAGGTTTGCCTTGTGGCAGACGCGGTGCCACGTGGTGAGATGTGGCAGGACACGTGTCACTATGTCATTCCTATATGCCACGTGGTGATACGTGGCAGGAACATGGTGCCACCATGTGACACGTGGTGGGACACGTGTCACATTGTCAGATCTCGTCATCGCGTATCGCGACGACGTGGGTTTTTGGTTCGTCTCGTATCGTCGTCTTCCCATATCTTAGATTTTTAAAATATACCCATCACATTACGCGATGGGCTTGCCTTTTGTGACGTCGCGTATCGCGATTAGACAGGAAGTCAAAAATTATATTTTAAGTCCTTGTACTATTGAAACTTTGTAATTTTGACCTGATATTTTCGTGATGTTACAGTCCACTATATTTTGATGTATACCCAGATCTACATTTATCTCTATCTGACTAGAATATAGATGATGTTTTAATTTTGTATGTCCTTTATGTAATTATGTTCAAGGTTCAGAAATAATTTGTATTTGTTATAGAATATATTATAGGTTATTAACCACAATGAATGCTAGTTGCAAAAGAATAAACAAACAAAATAATGAAACAATATTAATAGAAACAGATTATTGGAAATCTGTTAGTGCACAGTTTTGCGTCTCGAATCTTTGTATCTCTCTATTATGTATTTGTCGTTTGATTTATGTAATAAACAATTAAGTTATTAAGTTAGTTCGCTAAAGTATAGTCCAGTTCGCTAAGGATGTTTAGCGAACTAGATCTAAGCTATTAACCCTCCTGATTCGTTTAGGATGTTTAACGAATCAGGGGGTGATTCGCTAAGTTATTTCATTTTAATGTATGTAACGAAGTGGACTCTAGTTCGTTATGGGATGTTAACAAACTAGATCCATCTTCTATTTATAGTGAACACTGTTCATAGTTAATTAAAAAGTTTGGAGTTTTAATATTAACAAATTGTTGCCCAATTCTCTCTCAAGCTTCATACTAATATTATACACATACATACAACTGATAATATATATATATATAACATACAATCAAACGTAATAATGAACTAGATCCGTATTTAGGTTAATCGTATTCATACATATATCAGATCTAAGATCTGTGTATTGTTTAAGGGTCGACCGAGTTCAAACAAGTGGTATCAGAGCTTTCGGTGCTCGTTTAAGCTTGATTTGATTGTTAATTGATGTTATCGGATTGATATTTGATAGTACTTTATGTTAAGTCTCTGTTTGATTTAATTTTGGATCAGATTGAGGATAATTGGATGAATTAAGGAATGTTTGGATTGGATTTGAATGTGTTAAGGTATTGGTGAGTTGTGAATGATTGGAATTGGATTTGGATTGTGTTTGGATTGATTTTGGTTAGATTTGAATTTAGCCAAGAACAGGGGATAGTTTTTGGTTAAATTGGATACGAATTAAGGTGAATTGTGCTATGGGATTAATACGAATGGATTCGTGTGTTGTGTACGAGTAATTTGATAGTATACTTGTGCGATTTGGTTGAATATTGAGTGAGTATTACAAGTTTGATTTTTGGGTTTGTGTTCTTCAATTTCAAGAAATCTGGAAATCTTCGTTTGAAGATTTGAAGATTCAAATCAATTCGTTAACAATCAAGTTTGATTCGTTAATCTCTTAGATTGATTCGTTAACATATTTAGCTCATTCGTTATGAGTTTTGGTTGATTCGTTAACCAATTCGTTATATATTCTGATTCGTGTCAACTGATTCGTGTGACACGTGTCCTACCTCGGAAACTGTTTTATAACAACTTTTGCCACGTGGCATTTGTTGTCAGAAGTTTGTTACAAACCGTTGTAACAACCTGATTCGCTATAAGTTGATTCGTTATCAACTGTAGCTGATTCGTCATCTAATTCGCTAAGCCTTCTCTTAGTGATTCGTTTATCTAATTCGTTAGTAAACCATCTGATTCGTTGACCATTTGATTCGTTGACCATCTGATTCGTTGACTTTTTGTTGACCAGACCAGATTCGTTAAAATCATTTCTGATTCGTTACCTGATCAATATTAACTTCGTTAAGGTGTGGTTTGTTAACACTGTTCATAGTTCGTTAATTAATTTTCACTTTTAATCCTTTGAAGTTTGAAACTTGTCAAAAATGGCTGGTATGTATGCACTAGCTTCTCAAAACATGTTAATGCAACAAATGTTACAACTAGACACCGAGATAGGTTCACATTCAAAATGTCCACGTTTAATGAAATTTAGCGATTTTGCTAAATAGGAACCCCGCTTCCGTACTCATCTAGGATCAGTTCAGTCGGATTGTTCTTATTGTTTAGATGAGGTTTACACTGTTCCTATGATTGGAGATGAGACTATTGGTTTTACACCTAAAGCCATCTCACAATACTCGGTTGAAGAGAAGAAAGCATTGGAAATTGAGACTAAAGCTTATTCTACTCTTACTATGGCTTTACCTGAAAACATCTTTCACCAAGTAGGGAGTATAAAGATTTGTGTCTCTTTATTCCAACATATCCGTATGAGAAGTATGGGAAACACCGCTGAAAGCAAAAAGGTTATGCTCAAGTTTTAATTCAGAAACTTTAACCTACTTAAGGGTGAAACTGTTGAAGAAATGACAACAAGGTTTAACCATTTGATAGCTGAGATGGATAAGATGAGATTGGAAACTTCTGAGATTGACAAAATTGATACCATTAAAAGTGTACTACCGAGTTCCTACTCTACTTTCTTGATGGTTCTGAAAGAGAATAATTATTTCAACAATGAAGATTTGATAGCATCGGAATTTATGCAAAAGATTGAAGCACGAGAATAGTATCTTAAATGTCAAAAGTCTTCAAAAGATAGTCAAGATCCTGCATTTTATGGTGGAAGTATGCCATTAAGTTCAACCATTTCACCTATCACTGCATTTCTCACACAAAATGCAAGTGAAAATGCAACAACCATGTATAGTGATCCACGAGCTTGTTTCTACACAGCTGGAAATACTGGATTCTCTAGTGTTTCTGGTTCATCTGGAAGATCTGGTTATTCATCACCCACAAATCAATTCTCGTCTCAAACAAATGTAAACATGAGGGAGGCCGAACAAAACTTCGCGTTCTTATCTGCCTTCATGACTTCATATGAGAATCTGGTTAGTAGTAAGATTGCAACAAGTGATCTGATGGATGAAGATTATAATCAGATTGATCTTGATGATTTAGAACTCATGGACTTAAAGTGGAACATGGCTATGATAGTCAGGAAAGTGAAAAAATTTATGCAGAGAACGGGTAAAGATCTTCCGTCTTTGAACAAGAAATTGGGGTTTGATAAATTAAAGGTTAAGTCCTACAATTGTCAAGAGTTTGGGCATTTTGTCAAAGAATGTGATAACCCTAAAAAGGAGTATACCGGTCCCAGAAAGCAAGATCAAAACTCATCGGGTAAAAGTGGAAATGATGCAGCTTCTGGATCTCAAGCAATGTTATCCAACGTAGATGGAGATGACTGGTCACAAAGGCTACTATGTGGCAACGATCAAGCAAATATGGCAATGCTTGGATTTCCTGAGTACTTTCAAGATGTGAGTGGAAGTGAACTGTCTTCTGATGCTGATACTGAGTCTGAGTCTGATGATTTAAGTGAAAAGCTTCCAACTACTTTCGCTTGTATGGCTAAAATCAGTGATTCAACCACATCTGCTTACATGGCTAAGCAAAATGAGGTTAGTACTTCTACTTCTAAATTATCATGTGCTGATTGTGAGATTAATAAGCCTAAGATAGATGTCTTAAACTTCAAAATGATAATTTGCTAAAAGAGATTGTTTTGTTAAAAGATACATATAGGCAATCCATGACCTCTCAAATGAATTCAAGAGAGAAAATTAAGGCTTTAACTATAAGTAATCATGATCTTAAGGCTGAGTTGTCGGTAAAAATGACCATCAATGATCAAAAATTTCAAGAAATCTTGAAACATAGATCAAAGATAACCGAGCTTGAAAATGAGGTTCTTGATTTAAAGAACAAATTGGGAAAATTCAGAAATTCCTCCTTTTTTCTAAACGAAATAATTGAAGTATCTGGTAAGCTAAAAGATTCAAAGAAAGGAATAGGTTTTGTTGAGATTCCACCACATTTTCAAAATGATTACAAACCAAATCCTTTTGCTAGAAAAGAAGAGGATGTGATTGTTAAAGAATCTGTGATTTCTGAAAAAGCAAAACAAGTTAAACCTGATATTGTTAGAGTCCATTATTCAATTCAGAAACCTCATGTTCATAGCAACAAAGTCTTTGTTGATAATGTTGATAAAGTTATCACTGAGGATGTTCGAACCTGAAATCATACACAAGAACAAGAACATTCCAAGTTCTAATCACATATTGTGTGAACCTCATGAATTTGAGGAGGCTGTGTATGGTTCGCACACAACTCAAGTGAAACAAGATAATCATGTGAATGTCAATCCAGTGAGGGCTAAGAAACCAGAAAAACCCAAAATTTCTTATAAGGATTTGTTGCATTTCATTAATCCAACTGTTTCCAAGCCATCTACTGGTCGTGTATTTAAATTAAAGGGGATTAACACGATGTTCACTAAGAAAGACATTCCAATAAGTATCATTAAACCAGAACTTATTGAGAGTGTGTTTCAATATGAAACTTCCAAGATTCAAGATCTTGAACGTCGGTATTCTCAAGCTAAAAAACAGATTCATCTGATCGATTGACTAAAGCAAAGCAAGTTTTAAAACAAGCTAAGAAAGTTCAATTTGTAAAGTCAACTGGAACAGACACTTTGAAAAGTTTCTCAAACTGTTCTAAATTAGATTTTTATTTGAAAAAGAAATCTGAGTTATCTGATGAGTTTGCCAAGAGCATGACCAAGAATGTGAGTTCTCATCAACCATCTTTGTCATATGTTACTGCTAAAACTCAACAAGATCGGGTTGACATGCGAAGTTGTTTTCTTTGTGGTCAACATGGTCATGTAGTGAGAAATTGTGGACAACAGAAATTTCAAAATCTTCATCCTTTTGTCAAAAACCATTCCAAACCGGTTCCTTTGATAAAGGAGATTCTGAAATGACCTGTATCGTATGACGATGATACTCACATTATGTTCTCAAATATGAATCCTGGAAAAGTTTTTCATGTGAATGAAACTCATGGTTCTGTTAAACCAAAGTTCATTCCAACTGAACCGTTATGCAAAAATGTGAATTCAAATGTAGTTCAAGCTGCGTATCTAAGACGTAAGTCTAAGAAACCTGTAACTTATTAACAAGTGGCTGAACAACAGTTGAATTCAACTAAATTTAACTTTTCTCAAAAAAATCAAAAGGTGCCCAAGACTGAGGCCTGAGCTGCCTTTTTGAATTAATAATTTTCGTTTGTGTGTAGGGTACATCGAAGACCATTTCTGGTGAAAACTGGATCATGGTTAGTGGATGTTCTCGTCATATTACTAGGAATCTCGACCTCTTAACAAATGTAAGAAATATTCAAGGGGGTTATGTGGCGTTTGCTGGGAATTCAGGGGGTATGATTACATAGGAAGGTGATGTTTCAAATGGGCATATTACTTTTGAGAAGGTTAATTATTGTGACAAAGTAGACCATAATTTATTGAGTGTGTCGCAAATCTGTGACAAGCAATACACTACAATATTTACAGATAAAGAGTGTCTGATTTTAAAACCGGGGTATGTGATTCCCGAAGACATGGTTGTCATGCGATCACCTCGATCAAATGATATTTATGTCTTAAATATTAGTTCTAAAGTATCCACATCGATCGAAACATGTTTTGTCTCGAAAGCTACCGAGAAAGATTCTATTTTATGGCATCGTAGAATGGGTCACAATCATGTTCGTAAGATGAATTATCTAATGGCAAATGACCTAGTTGAAGGTGTGTCTTTGAATAATTTTAAGTTATCAGATCATTGTGTTGCTTGCAAAAAGGGCAAACAGAAGAAAAAGTCACATCCCTCTAAGTTATTAAATTCCATTGATACTCCTCTTGAGCGACTTCATATGGATCTTTTCGGTCCAATGAATCGTGCGAGTATTTCTGGAGATTGGTATTGTCTGGTAGTTACTGATGATTATTCTCGATACTCATGGGTCTTGTTTACAAGTTCGAAAAATCAAACACCGGTTCTCGTTCAAAATTTAGTCACTAAGATCGAATCACTATACAAACAGAAAGTGAGGAGAATTCGAAGTGACAACGGTACTGAATTTAAAAATACTGTATTGGATTTATTTTGTTTACAAAAGGGAATTCATAGTGAATACAGTGCTCCATACGTACCACAACAAAACGGTGATGCTGAACGAAAGAATAGAACGTTGATTGAAGCTGCTAGAACGATGCTTGCTGATTCAAAGCTTCCTATCCATTTTTGGAATGAGGCAGTAAATACGGCTTGTTATACACTCAATCGAGTTCTAACAGTTAAGAGACTGAAGAAGACCAGTTATGAACTGTTGAATAATCGTAAACCTAATTTAAAATACTTGGAACCATTTGGGTGTCCTTGTACGATGTTGAAAACGGATGTGGGAAAGTTCGATGAAAAAGCCATTGAAGGGTATTTCTTGGGTTATGCTTCTCCTAAGAAACGAGTTTTTAACTTTACGTATGGTTGTGTTGAAGAATGGTACCATGTGGACTGTCAAAAGTATACTACTCCTTCTCAAGGAAAGGTCCCGACTGGATGTTTGACTATGATGGCTTATTCAATTCATTTACTCCAACAACTGATCAACCAGATGAAGATTTAGTCCGTGCTTATTTTGAAGAACAATTGGTAATTCCAAGATTTTCAAGTTCTAATGATGTTGAAGTTCCAATCGATGCTCCAACAGAAGATCCTGATAATGATTCTCCAGTTCTCTTCGATAACGCATCTACTTCATCTGATGACACTCCAGTTATTGATCAAGTTATCGAACTTGATAGTGATGTTTCATCTCACGATCTTGGTGAATACTACACTAATTTATTTGAAAATGTTGATGTTCTTGAGAATCCCACTCTTAGGATTCATAATTATCATCCGAAAGAAAACATTATTGGAGAACTTGATGTGGGAGTTCAGACACAACATCAAGTTGCTTCATCAAGTGAAAATAATGTATTGTGTGCTTATGCTGACTTACACTCGTCTGGGATTGTAAATATTGCTAAATTCACTTGCTTTCTATCTCAAGTTGAGCCAACGACTCCTCGTATGGCACTTCAAGATTCCTCTTGGGTAGAAGCCAAGCAAGAAGAATTACAGCAATTTGCACGTTTGGGTGTTTGGGATCTTATCAACAAACCTGCTAGAGTCAAGAAGGCGATTCCGACTAAGTGGGTCTATAAGTGTAAGAAAGATGATCATTGGGTGAGTGTGCGAAACAAGGCACGTTTAGTGGTACAAGGTTTTCATCAGCAAGAAGGTATTGATTACACTGAAGTATATGCTCCTGTTGCAAGATTAGATTCTATACGAATTTTTCTAGCCTATGCAGCTTATAAGAACATCAAAGTCTACCAAATGGATGTCAAAAGTTCTTTTCTCAATGGTGAACTTCATGAGGAAGTGTTTGTTTTACAGCCTCCGGGTTTTGAAGATCCTGATTATCCTGACCGAGTTTACCGATTATACAAGGCATTATATGGTCTCCATCAAGCCCCGAGAGCTTGGTATGGCACGCTCGCCGACCATCTGACGGATAATGGTTTCAAACGTGGGACTGTAGATTGCACTTTGTTTTATAAAAATATTGGTGATGATCTTTTCCTCGTCCAGATTTATGTAGATAACATAATCTTTGGGTCAACAAACGACACGTTGTGTAAGGAGTTCGAGAAATCAATGCAAACCAAGTTCGAAATGAGTTCGATGGGAGAGATGAATTTCTTTTTAGGGTTGCAGGTTCATCAGTCTGCGAAAGGAATCTTCATTCACCAGACAAAATATGTGAACGACGTCTTGAGCCGATTCAAGATTACTGTCGGAAAAATCCCTTCTACTCCTCTTCCCGTGGGTCACAATTTATCACCGGATGAATTGGAGGATATTGTTGATTCTACCCTATATCGAGCTATGATTGGTTCTTTGATGTATCTTACTGCTTCTCGACCCAACATAATGTTTGTTGTTTGTTTATGTGCTAGGTATCAAGCTAGTCCCCGAGTGACTCACCTGGCAGCAGTCAAACGTATTCTTCAATATCTGAGGATACTTTTGATCTTACTGCTTATTCCGACTCAGACTATGGAGGATGCAAGATTAATTTTAAGTCTACCATAGCGGGATATCAATTCTTAGGAAGCCGACTTGTTTCTGGCAGTGTAAGAAGCAAACAACGGTCTCCAGTTCAACCGCTGAAGCTGAGTATGTTGCAGTCTCGAGTTGTTATTCCCAGGTTTTGTGGATACAACAACATCTTCGCGACTACGGTTTGAAGTTTCTTACTACTCCCATTTTACTTGATAATTATGCTGCTATTAGTATCACCAAAAATCCCGTACAACACTTTAAAATGAAACATATCAAAATTCGATATCATTTTATACGGGATTGTTATGAAAAGTAATTGATTGACCTTGAGAAAGTACATACTGATTTTTAGAAAGATGACTTATTTACCAAAGCATTTGATAAAACACGTTTTCAATTTTTGCTTGGTTTAAATGGCTTAAAGACCCTTGCTGAGATCCTACAATTAGGATAACTATCTTTAATTTTATTTTAGTTTGTTTTATTTTAAATTTTATTTTGGTTTTGGTTTTTGGGGGTGAAAATAGAAAATACAAAAAGAATGTGCTTTTCGTTTGTATAGATAAAATTCAAAAACATTAAAAAATTTAAAAACTTCAAAAATAGTGTGTTTTTCATGTCTTTATGTTTCAAAATTTGAAAAATCAAAAAAAAAAAATCTTAAAAATTTGTAAAATCAAAAAGATTGTGAATTTCTCGTTTGTAAATAAAATCTGAAAAGACAAAAAAATTGTGTTTTTAGTATGTAAAGAGAAAAACCAAAAAGATTTTTGCTTACGTTCGCTGAATATTATGTCAATTACTTCTATTTTTGAAGGACATATACTTGTATATGTTTGGTCCTGATAATTTCTTGTAAATATTCGGGATAGTCATTTACCTGACAATAGAAAGTATTTGGGGTGTTCGTTAAGCTTTCTACTTTATTTTCTCGCTGAAAATTATGTCATTTTTTAAGTATGTGGAGCATGCTTGCATGTTTTGGTCCTGTTATCTACCTATACATGGACATGATAGCCATTAATTTATAAACTTAAAGTAACTGGGGCAATTAAATTTTATTTTTGTTTATGTTCCTCAAAATTTTGAGTTTTTGAAGCAAAAAGAGAAAATGATAGTTCATTGATTATTTGACTCCAAATCCAGTAAGAAATAAGCTTAAAAGACTGAGTGCTTAATCATTGGTGCATTGATAGGTCTTAAACAAGTTGTTAGAGTAAAGTAAGTGATATAAACATTAAGAAAAGCCAAATTGAAAGAGGTGTTAGTCTCTAGTAAAAGTCTCGGTGAAGATGGTAGAAATGTAATAACCAGTCATACTCAAGCCTTATAGTTGTTGATCACCCAATAATATAATAAAGCAAATAACAAGCGTTAGGATTCTGGACACTGTGAGTCTTTATGTAGCTTAATCATCTGGGTATTCATAAACATGAATATTTCATTCGCTTTTAGAGCAAACCCAAAGTCATTAAACTTGATCACTGATGTACTTCGTACAATCCAAATTACCTACTTGATCAAAATCCACTGTTAGTCATACAATTGTTCATCCCTTGCGCGCGTCTCAATACCAATAAGAAACGGACCCCAGGGGATACAATGTATGTAACCCGACAGATGGACTCGTGCATACTCACTCACAGTAAAGGAAACTTAAAGCATTGCTCAAAAGTTGTAAAATTCTCAAAATTTTGATCAACAATATAACGATTTAAGTCAAGTTGGGGTGATTTGGCAAAAATCAAATTAAGCTTGAACCGAGATAGGGGCTGATGGTTTCTGATATTCTGTGCGCAAATTGAACCATTAATCATATCACAAAAATGCTTGAAGGCTTGTTATAAGATTTAAGTGGACAACAATATCAATGACCGACTTAACGCTAGTCATAATATCGCTGAAATATAAAACTGTGATAGAATGGCATTTTGGTCAATATGATTATCTGCTCAAACTCAACAAAAATACAAAAATATGTACTGCTTTTGAAAATCATAGAAAACACAAACAGATTGTCTATTCCTTGGTTCGGATATTTTTTTCATGTAAATACATTCTTTAAATATTACAAAATACCAAAAATACTTTTTCATTTTCATTTTACATATTATTTATATTTATTTTAAGTTATGTTTCAAAACATGAAACCATGTTAAGATATTTGATTATCGAGGTATGAGATCTCGGTAATCCTTAAGTATTTTATTTTACCTTAATCGATGCAACGAGAGCAGCCATCTGCTCTATAATTATTTATTTTAAGTATTTTTACTTTTATTTATTAATTTTTAATTAATTTATTAATTCATTATTTATTAATTCTTTTATATATTTATTAATTCTTTTTATATATTTATTTAATTCTTTATTTATTTAATTCATTAATTTAAACTACAACTTAAATTGTAATTCGTTATTTTATGGCTAACGAATTAGGTCATTTTAACGAACTATATTCTAGTTTGTTATCCTAATTCGCTTCCGCACTCTGTAACGAATGGCTTCAATTCGTTAAGCATAAACTAACGAATTAGACATGAATTGAATCTAATTCGTCATGACATGTGTAATATTAATTTTAACGAATCATCTGATTCGTTAATTCAAATTTCAAACGAATCAGCTGATTCGTTACCTTGGGAATCGTGAAATGTCAGTATATTTAGGATGGCGTGCATACGAACAGTCCTATACTATTCACTCTTCATCTTCACTTTACACTGTTACTCTCTTCAGAATTTTCAGATTATTTGATCTTTGATATTCGGTGTTTTGATTATACCAGTGTGTTTATAAGGTATAGATAATCACATCTTTGTGATTTTCGTTAAAAATGGCACAGATTTGATAGGATAATTATTCAATTTTGTTATCGGGTTTTTAAGGTTTATGAAAACCTTCATTTATCTAATTAATACTCTGCTAAATAAATTTATTTTGATATCATTGCAATCGGAATGGATTTCCGAGATCCATGGTGATCTTTAATCATACCTTGATTGTTGATTGCTGGGTTAATTGTGAACTTTGACTATCGGGTTTTTATGCTTTGTTTAAACCCTAACCTACTTGATTTATATCATGTTTCGGACTCTCAAATCTATATCATTTGAGTCGCAATGTGTTTCCGAGATCTTTATGATCAATGACTCGGTTATCCATCAATGATTATGGGGTAATCGAATTCAGAGTTGCAATTTTGACTATCAGTGTTCTTGGTTAATTTTGACCTTGACCAGCGAAGTCAAAGATTAAGCCAATTTTTGGCCATTCGTTATACTTAGCGAATTGGAACTAATTCGTGTCCGAGATGTATTCGTTAATTCATAACGAACTAGGTGTTAGTTCATTACCTTAAATAGTAATTCTCTATTTCTTAATTCGGTACTTATTTACTTGATAGCGAATCAGTTGATTCGTTACAATATTGTAACGAATCAGACTGATTATTTAACGAATGATATTTCAATATTTAATCATTTAAATATTGTAAAATTGATGATACATTCCAAGGATCTAACCGCTTCGATATATCAATTATACGCACGAGATCAAAATTTTAATTAACTACACAGTTTATTGATTGATATATAAGTGTTCAAATTTTATAAAAAGTGTATATATAAAGTTTCATATTGCTGACCTTCAATACTATTTATCCAGTATTATGGCTGATCAAATGGATCAAGATCCACTTGTTGCTCAACAAGAACAGCTACAACAACAAGAACAAGAAGAAGTGCCGCTGTTGCCATATGACAAGAAACACAACATTTGTGCCTTTGTTGATCTAAATGTTGCTAACGAAGCGTTATTTGGGGATTTTCTAGCATTCTTACGTCGTTCGGTGATACACTTTTCTATAACTGCTCGGCCCAAAGTTTATCTGAGCATTATTAGACAATTTTGGAATACAACTGAGTACGTTGAAGTAGAGAACCACATTCGAGCCACAATAAACCAAACTCCTATCACAGTGGATATTGAAGTGATTAGACGTGTGCTTCGTTTTGGAGACAATGAGGATAATCCATGTGAGTTCGACAAGGAATAAATCAAGGGTTTGTTTCGTCGTGTATTTTATGGTGGCGACATTGAAGATTATATGTTTAACAAGAATGGACTGTGCCCACCCTACAAGTATCTACTACATGTACTGATTCATTGTTTGGGTGGTCGTCGAGGTGGTTTTGATGAATGCCGAATCATGTTACAATCGGCTTTTGTGGCACTTGTTCTTAACAAACCATTTAACTTCTCAGAACTGATCTTCTATCATCTGAAGGAGCAATGTCAACAAACGGCTCAAAAGAAGAAGTTCCCGTATCCAAGATTTCTACAGTTGATTATTCATGACTTGATTCCCAACTTGGTTATTGATCAATCATTGGTGTATGATGTTCTTCCTTTAGAACACATGAAGGCTGATACTGTGCGAAGAATGACGATCTATCGTAAGGATAAGCCAAAGACCAAACGCCTGATTGGTCATATTATTAATCCTGATTATGTATGTGCTCCCGAAGATCGCTGGATCCATGACGATTCGGACTCCGAGCGTGAGGGAGGAGAAAGTGGGAATGATGGAGGTGATGATGGTGAAGATGGTGGTAATGGTGGTGATGGTGGTGCAGCTCTTCTTGAACAGCAAGCTGCAGTTGAAGCCGCGTTAGCTGCTACAATTGCAGCTCAACGAAAAAGAAAGGGTAAAGAGCTAGAAACTGAAGGTTCAGTAAAGAGACGTGTGTCAGTTGGGGCTGGAGTTTCTATTGGTGTTCAACCGTCTCGTACTACTATTTCTCAACACCCGGCAGTTCCGCTTACTACTAGTACTCCGGCGCTTACTTTGACGACGACGATGGTTCCTCACGACAGGCTTGGTATGATTCCTCAAATGGCTTTAGCTGAAATACCAAGGTCTTCTGTTATTCCTTCTACTGTTCCTCCAACACCGTCCATGAGGCCTCCTCCACCTGGTGATGTTTCATTTATGAGATTACACGGCCTTAGGGACCAATCCAGCCAGTTCATCCATCTCTTTATAATATGCCACCACATCGTCAAACAAACATGCTTTTGAATCTTCTTCATTTGTATGAAAATCAAATGTCTGTTGACCGCCTAAATCAAGAACGCCTCATGGAAAACCAAACAAGACTGATGGGTTATGTCTCATTTTGTCAGAAAGAAACAAAGGAGCTTCGTGCGATTGTTGAGTATCAAGGGGGTGAAGCTCAAAGAACAGGAGGATCTCATCTTGCTATTAACATGCAAAGATAATGCACTTAAGAAACTCAAGAATGATGATGAAGATCCTGATGAGTCTGGTGTAGGAAGTGAGCCTAAACAAATGCACGGCTCATCTTCAGGTGCAGGTACTAGTGGTGGTGGTGACTCAGATAAGCAAATTATTGTTTATAAATATTACACAGCTGCTAAACCTATTGGGATGATAGAAGCTGACACTGTACTCTTTGTTGATGGATCGGGGGTGGTCAGGAGTGTGGTGAATAGAAATGATATTGAGGAGGGTCAATTCGTTGAAAGGTCACTAACACGAGAGCAGATTTCAAAACTGCTTGGATTGAATGATGACGAATTAACCGTGTTAGAAGCTGTGCCTGATGTTGAGGTATTAAACGATGAAGAGATCTTAAATGATCCAACTGTTGAGATGAATACAGATTTTATTTATGAAGATGAGGAGATCGAGGTGGAAGATGTCACAGCTGAGGAGTATCCTGACTTGTTTCAACACACAAATGTTGATCAAGGTGCTCCAGTATTCACTGAAGAAACAATCAAGACAGCTGAGGACAAGTTGGAAAAAGAATCTAAAGATATGTAGATCAAGAACAGAAGGATGAAGCTGCTTCTCGTGCAATATCCAATCAAATGACTTCATTCAAGACTATATCTAAAGTTCAAGGTGACATCGTTTCTTGGCTTTTCGATTCTGAATTAAAAGTTTGTATTGTTAAGTGGGAAAAAGGCATCCAGTATTATGAAAAGATGACGGACGTTCTTTCTTTACCAAGATGGGATGTGAGAACGTTAGCTTGTCGTCCTTTCATTAATCGTGGGGGAAATCGGCATGCAGAGTGGTTTCATCAACACCTGTTGTTCGAAGTCAACCATGGTTTCAAGTTTTTCAAGCCACATGTTCCTACACGTAAACGTATTAATGAAATTGATCCAAGGACGGGCTGGACGAAGCTCGTACTTAAGGTAAAGCTGCCAAAAACTATGAAACGTGTGCTGGTGAAGACGTCGAATCAACACATTGTCAACTCATTCAACCGCTGGTATTACGACAACAGAACTGGAGAGGCCGTCATTGTTTTAGGTAAAGGTGTGAAGACTGAGCTGATCAAGATCATTGATCCAATGTGGCTAGTCAACTTGACCGAGACCGACAACGACGTGCTACATAAGAATAAGATTTTGTTTGAGCGACTTGAAGACTATGACCTGGCTATGCAGTTCCAACGCGTTGTGCGTGTATGTTATGAGAACGGGATCCATAGCTGCAGAGATTGGCAAACCAAGCGCTTCAAGTAATTTAAAAGACAAAGAGCTCAAGACGAGGGGGTGTCTGTTAGTGCACATTTTTGCGTCTCGAGTCTTTGTATCTATCAATTATGTATTTGTCGTTTGATTTATGTAATAAACAATTAAGTTATTAAGTTAGTTCGCTAAAGTATAGTCCAATTCTCTAAGGATGTTTAGCGAACTAGATCTAAGCTATTAACCCTCCTGATTCGTTAAGGATGTTTAACGAATCAGGGGGTGATTCGCTAAGTTATTTCATTTTAATGTATGTAACGAAGCGGACTCTAGTTCGTTATGGGATGTTAACAAACTAGATCCATCTTCTATTTATAGTGAACACTGTTCACAGTTAATTAAAAAGTTTGGAGTTTTAATATTAAACGAATTGTTGCCCAATTCTCTCTCAAGCTTCATACTAATATTATACACATACATACAACTGATAATATATATATATATATAACATACAATCAAACGTAATAATGAACTAGATCCGTATTTAGGTTAATCGTATTCATACATATATCAGATCTAAGATCTGCGTATTGTTTAAGGGTCGACCGAGTTCAAACATAAATATCTCTATAAGGAGACCGGGTCCTTATGTCCCTATTTGGAAATTCCCAGCTACTTAATTATTGCAATATTTGAAGCTATAAGCCTTTGTGTCCCCATTTGAGTTAGGACTAGGTCATGCCTATTACTAATCCTTCTGCCTCTTCCTCTATTAGGAGAGCCTCTTCCTCAAGGAATCATTCCTGAAAAGATAAAATTAGGCCGAAGAGATTATTTTCTCCTTTTTTATAGGATTTTTATCCTTTCTCTAGCATCATATTTTATTTTATAATAAAGTCTTATGAACTTTTCTTTATTATATGGATGAATGGTGAAAGCATGTAGTTAGGCCTGGCCCATGGGCAGGGCAGGTAGGGCTTAGGCCCCAGGCCCACACCTCTTATAGGGCCCATGGGTTTTAAAAAAAATTATCTATATATATTAGTTTAAGCCCAATAACAAAATAAATAAGATAATAACCAAAATTTGAACGTACTGCCAGTGTTATGCCACATTTATATCAGACATGCGACTGCAAGGCTGCGACCATCGGACTTCCGACGACCTTGAGAATTTCTCCGGCCGGCGGCGACCAGCGTGGTGGCGATTGTCGTTTGACTATTACAGATTTACAGGTTATTAACTTATTTTAATTTTCTATTTCAAAATAGCATAATAAGCTATTTGTTATTCACTTATTTGTTACATAGTTAAGTATAATTAAAGATTTTTAAGTTTTAAGTACACTTGTGATATACATTAAGGACTTAAGGAGGACCAAAATGAGTAGTAGAGTAGATATAGTTTTCTTTAAAATCAATTTAGGGAATTAGGGTGTGTCGTGTGTGTACTTATCAGTTATCAAAGCCAACATATTATTTCATATTTGCTAATGTTGACTTTAATATTTGTTAACTTTTTCAATTGAATATTTGATAGTTAATTACTAAATTCTAATTAGCTATGTTATTATTTGCTTTTTTATAGATATTATGCCTCCCAAGTCTTTGGACTTATCCGGTTGTCAAAAACATAAAAAGAAAATAGAAGAGGAATTTAGAAATACACAAATCAAGAAGAATGCGAAGAGGCCATGTTTTACAAAGAGTTAGTCAAGGGCTTTGTTTCCAAGTTTTAGGTACTTTTGTTATATCATTTTGATAAAAAAAACTTTTGATATTTTAGGGCCTTTTATTTTTCATGACCTGGGTCTTGATTTTTTTTTTGTATTCTTGGAGACGTCCCTGCATGTAGTATATTATAGATTCTTGTAATTTGGTCTCTTATAATTAGATTATGGAGGTTTATATCCTGTGCTATATTATTGAAAGAGATTTTCAAAAGACCTTTGATTTTTCTTATCATTTATGTATTCCATAGAAAGAAAATCAGGAAGACTATTATCAGTTTCCCTTTTTATATAAAATTTCAAAGTCAAATGGGGCTAGTTGTGATTTCCATCTGGCAAATATTTGTTTAAAAACATAGAATATTTTTTTAAACATGAATCTAGCCGCTTGATAGTCAGTTTTTATTATAAATTTTTGGTTATATAAGTCATCTTGGAATTTTAAAAACAATTTAAAATTGCCAAAAATTTTTTTAGCTATAGTAGCATAATTCTTCTGGCTATCAGACTATTTTCCTGAATAGAACCTAACAAGATATTCTTGTTTAGTATGGGGAGAAATTTGCTATAGTATTCCTCCAAAACCTATATCTGCCTTTACTACTTTACCCCAATTTGGGTTAGCAATTGTTAAGCATGGAAGGTTAGAGACCTTTTGTTTTATTTTTATTACCTTTTTTTGTATGATTTTCACCTCAAGTCTTAGGATTCTTCTTTAGTCTATCATATAATATGGACAAATCTTTAGCTAAGTCTTGGTAGTGCGGGGCAATATAATTTAAACTCCCTAGAAACCTTTGTAGTTAAGTTTTATTAATATTTTGTCAGGGAATTTATTTGCAAATTCTATACTTCTATTGATATGAATTATTTTTTCCTTTTTCAATCATATGCCCTAAAAACCTAACATTTGTTTGAAATAACCTCCAACCGGTACGCGGATCGATCTCATCGATATATTTATGCGTAGACACCTGAGGTTTGAAAAATTTAAAGCCATAATTTACCTCATGTACCAAGTGACAGTAGAACCAATCAGCCATCGGACTTCCTCCTCGGTTCATGAACGGCTTGGTACCTAACGCACGAACATCCCAGCGTGGCATGGTAAGCATATCAGCAATGTATTTGAAGTATTGAACCCTGTGCTCCCACTTCACGATGCATACCTTAAGATCAGGTTCATACATGCACGAGATAATGTTACCTTTGACCGTCTTCACCACTACAAACTTGTTCATCTGGTATGCTGATTCTCGAGCCTTTGACAGCTTAGAATCTTCATGTTCAGCATATCTCAGGGCCTCGATCATCTTGTTCATCTATGTCATGTTGTGCTTGAACATACCCTCCGAAGTTCGTGTCTCGGTCTCAGATACTTTATCTTTGCCATATTCTTTCTCGTTTTCCTTTCTTAGACGTTCTTTAGTTGCTTGAAAATGCTCAGTCGTGAAGAATGGAATTCCTTAATCAGAGCTGTTGAACTGAGTGTATAAATCATGATACTCCTCAACTGTCACGTCATCGACCTCTGCATCATCATAATTAAAATACGTATTTCCAGACGAAACACTCTTATCAAAACTCACCCCCTCACTGTCTTCAACCTCCAAATCATTTACCGCATCCTCGTTTAAATTAAGAAGCAAGGCGATTTGTTCCTTTGTTCACGAGTGGTCAAAATATTCACATTATTCTATTTCATCGGCATTCACCATACTCATAACCACCCCTCTATCATCCACAAATAACACCATGTTCGCCTTGGTAGAGTTAACGGGCTGCACATTAGTGGAATTGTGAAACCCCACTAGTTGCTTATCTGACTCCCCCTCGGCTGGAACATTCCCAGATGATGAGGCACCAGCATCTGGTTGTTGGTCAAAATCTCCAGCTTCAGGATCTTTATCATCATCATTACCCTTCAATTTCTTCAACATATCATCTTTACATGTCATTTGAAGAATAAGTTCATCCTGCTTATCCAACCTGTCCTATTGAGTAGTAACCAGTGCTTTCAACTCCCGGTTCTCATTCTGAACATATTGCAAATGTCTCATCATCTGCCTTTGGTCAACCCTTATTTTCTCTTGAAACTGCCTATTGGCTGCAATCTGAGTTTCCTAGAGATGTATCAAATTCATCATCTGGAACATCTGTTTTTGTACCGGAAGTCTATAAAAGTTTGGATGGATGAGCTTCAAGGGACCAGCAGGTCTGTTGAATGACATAAACGAGAAGTTTGGCCTCTGCATCGGACTTCAGGAAGTGCTGGACTTGTATTAGCCACGACTTGTTTCAGAGACGACATCGGAGATAACATCGATTGAAGAATCGACGTGAAGAGCGTATCAGTCAACGTCGTTGTCATAAAAGTAACCACTGGTGCTGGTGGAGTATATACATTAGATACATTAGGAGCAAACACCACAATCCTCGGTACTTGTGATTGTGGTTCTTGTATCTCAACACCAGAACCTCTATAGGCTCTCTTTTTTCCAGGCTTATCCATTGCAACTGCCTTACCCTTCGCTTTACGCTTACGTGTCACACCCGGCCATAAACGGCGGAAACAGCCGGGTGCGCGCGAGTGGGAATTGATAATCGAGCACGGGTCATTGCAAACATTCAAATAAATTTTCCATTGCGCATGAAATGTCTAGTACAAAATACATTACATTGTTTAGAATTACATATAAAAACATCCACATATGAAAAACGTTGAAGATTTCCGCGCCATATCCCCTTACACGGCGGGAACAACCACGCGTGTGGAAGGGATAGAACTAAAATCTTCCAAAAACCATTTTATAGATGTTCTGCGTGAAGTGCTCTATGTGTGACTCCTTGCGCTACTAATTATCACCTGAAAGACACGTAAAAACATTTGAATCAGTATAAACTGAGTGAGTTCACAAGTTTTGGTGACTTGATAAATCGTATTGCATCATATCCTTGATAAAACCATATTGAAACATATTTCTGATAACATCATTAAAACATATGCTTGATAAAACCGTCCCGCGGGTTACGCGCGGACATTTCTGAAAAACCGTGCTCGTCCATGCAAAGTGGCGCTGCCACTACGAGCTAAAACAATACCGTCCCGCGGGTTACGCGCGGACGTTGTGCTCGGAAAACTAGGCGCTCGTCCGTGCAAAGAGGTGCGACCCCTACGAGCGGGCTTTGCAGCCAGTTGTACTACCCCATGACCATACTAGGCACTCGTCTATGCAAAGAGGTGCGACCCCTACGAGCGGGTTGATCAAACACAGTAGTCCCTACCCTTAGAGTTCCATCGTTGAAGTGATCACTTTCTAAATCTTGCGCACTCACATTGAAAACCAAGATAAACATCATGAACAGATAATCGTTTGCATTGCTTGTAAATATACCATGATAAAACATAATTTAAACACGTGTCCCTCGCCCCGAAAACAGTTTAAAAACAGTGAAAATAGGGGCTGTGAGACTCACCTGTGATTCTTGTTAAGTGATGGTTTAGAGAGAGATTAAACGAGATTTCGGGTTTCCTGATGTTAGCCTCGAAATTGGAAGTCTAGCGATGGAACTGGAGACGGATGCTTGGGAGATGGTTAGTGCAGAATTACAGGTTTAAGAGAGGAGTTTGGAGTGTGTTTCTTGTGGTTGTGATATTTTATTCAAGAATTGATACTTATTTATAGGCAAATTCAAGGGAGCACAATCCCTGGATTTAGGGGATTGAAATCTTATTTATATTGGGTGTAATGATGACAAGGTATGGGGTTTATTATTATTTATTTTAGGGATGGGGGTGATGGTCCTAGGGAGTGGTTATAAAGATTTCTGATGGATTTGACAGTACATGCAGGACTGTGGTTGGTGAGAGTAGGTGCGGCTGACAGCTGACATTTCGTGTTACAGTATACTTTTCCTGGTACTGTTGTCAGTGTGCAGTCAAAAGGTAAAAATCTCTGAAACACGCAACTGCTTCTTTCTGGGCGGGGGTAATCCCCTTACATCTGAAGAATAGACTAAGTGTTTTGTGCGTGTAGCCTTGCGCGTATAGCCTTCTGCGTGAAGGCCATTTCTTTGAACGTTGTGGGTCCGGCGGCTCCAGTTGGTCTTCGCGCAAGCGTCCTTGTAACGAATCCTGCGCGTGTCACTGCGCAGGCGTCCTTATAAGGAATCCTGCGAGTCCATCCGGCTCTGCTGGAACCAGCGTTCTCAGAGTTTATTAACAGGGTGAACTTTTGGATTTAAGCGAAAAGGTGGTTGGTTTCTGTGCAGACGTTCATAGCGTAAAGGGTTTAGTTTTAAGGTGTCCCGCGGGGATTCTTCCCGCAGGTGTCGCACATAACTCCTTTTTATTTGATGCGGGTAGGTGCGTAACCTTCTCGTAGTCAGGGACGTTGAGTTTCATTTGTAGATTCTCCATGAGGTCTTGGTATTTCAACATAGTGATCACTTATGTTGAAGTCAATTCCATCTTGGAGCTTCAAACAAACTAGCTCTCAATGTTCCCGCCATGCGGGGAGGTTAGTTCCCTTTGCGCACGCGCACAAATGATTTGGGTCTTAATTAGGAAATTAGGATATTGTTTGAACATAGTTTTACTTATTGATCATTGAAGAGGTATGCAACCCATTAGACAGAAACGACGTAAAATTAAGTTGTCATGAAAACACAACAAAAACCTGTGCGCGTGGCGCATATAACATATGCCCGCGCTGATCCTAACATGGCGCGCATCGCATCCGCGCATGGCGCATATAACATATGCCCCGCGCTGATCATAACATGCATCGCATCCGCGCATGGCGCATATAACATATGCCCCGCGCTGATCATAACATGCATCGCATCCGCGCATGGCGCATATAACATATGCCCCGCGCTGATCATAACATGCATCGCATCCGCGCATGGCGCATATAACATATGCCCCGCGCTGATCATAACATGCATCGCATCCGCGCATGGCGCATATAACATATGCCCCGCGCTGATCATAACATGGCGCGCATAATATTCACAATCACCTAATAATTAGGTTGATTACTTGGTTTATGGGATTGGGAAATTACCGGGTGTCACATTACGTGCTGCCACCACAACACCATCACCATCACCTCCCGGTCCACCATCACCACCTTCATCATTCCCACCTTCACGTTCAGAACCTGAATCATCATGGATCCAATGATCATCAAATGGAGCTACATAATCCTCACGAGCCAAATGCCCTATAAAACGCTTGAACCTTGGCTTTGTCTGATATGTCTGACCATGGTAAACCCTGATTCTCCTCACTGAGTCTTCATTCATATGTTCCAACACAATAAGATCAACTCAAATTGATGGGTCTTTGACTAAATCAGGCTGCAAGTGAATAATGATCATCTAAAGAAACCTGGGATACATTAAAAACTTGTTCTTGCGCGCTGTGCAGTTCTCCTTCAAATGGTTAAACACCATTTCAAAAAAAAAAAAATGAACGGTTTGTTCAATACCGGGGCAACAAACTCAGATTGAATCATATATTATTTTCAATTCAACATTTATATTTTGTTTTATTTATAGGCGACATGTGTCTCCAATAACTATTATGTGTCTAAGCTGTTTACCGATAAAGACATTCCTGCTATCAATGTTTTTGAACAAATGTTTTAACATAAACAGTTTTTTGGATATTGGTTGTTTGTCTTTCACTATGTTTATTTTAACTTATTTCTAAATTTTATATCATTAATTAATAGTTGTATTGAAAAAGGAGGTGTGCTTTCCTCCTCAAGTCAAAGGTCAATTTTATCATCGTTTGTTTGCACGGTGAATAAAGATTTTCTAGATCGAACACCATTTAACTTAATAGCAGATATAGAACTTGATAAGGTTTGTTGTTATTATTTCGGTTTTTTTCAAATATACATAAACGTGTTGTATGTAACGTATTTACATTTTAATAATATTGTTTGAAATAGATAAAATCAGTCGTTATCCTTGCAACCATTGTGTACATTCCACCCGTTCAGGAGTAAAACTATTTTGCTTGCGGGAGGTGTTCTAAAAGCATTAAAGCCGAAAAAAGCTCAGTCTAACGATGACGATCTTTACGAGTGTTTATCAATAATGCTTTGTTTTAAGTTGAGGTTTCCAGTTATTTTTATGGGTAAACACATTTACGTTGGTAGTTGTTATTGTTATTGTTATTGTTATTGTTATGTTTGATTGATTGGTTTGATATTTGACAAGTTATAATCATGGTTTATGATTAATGGTTCATTGTTTGTAATAATAAATTTTGTAATTTTTTTTTTCAAATTATCAAAAGATTTGTTTGCTATATATATATATTTTTCACTTAACTCGTGTGTTAAGAACTATTCAAGGAAAAAGTAATCCCCTCGCGCACTACTGGTTGTTTATGAGATTAAGAAAAAGAACTCTCTTTTTATTCTAATTTCTAATTTTTATGTATACTAAAATTAATAAGCTTTTTCTATTTATTGGTTAGAAAATTGATAGTTTTTAATCTTTTACTTAACTTCAATAATACAATAACAATAATAGGAGATTGAAAACGAGAGTATTTATCCCGCATCAATTCTTCATATCTTCATATAATTGAATTATTTTTTTTTTTGATGCAACGAAATTGTTACATGGGTCCTTACCTATTACTTTATATACAAGTGATCTCTTCTATTCAAGTGAAACCATATTGGAACAACTCCCAGTTGAACCATCAGGTTAGTATTTGATAACTTAAAATATGTATATGTAGTTATAGAATAAATTGTTTAATTTAGTATTTTATAACTAGTGATACAATTTTTAACTTTGATTCATATTTTTTAACATGATTCGTCAACACTTCTAGATTGAGATGTTACAAGAAATCATGAAGATTTACTTCTAGATTGAGATGTTACAAGAAATCATGAAGATTTATAATTGTTGCCGTCTTATAGTCTAACTCAAATCGTCTATTAATTTTTATCTGGTCTCGACAATATGTGTAACAAAGTTTATAAATAATGTTGACAATTTCGTTCATGATGCGTTGTGCACATAATTGAATATTTTTCATGCTTTTATTTGAACCCTTTTAATCTTTAACTAGTTTTTAGACCCGCATCGTTGCGGCGAGAGTTGTTAAGATGTGTAATCGGCGAGAGTTGTTAAGATGTGTAATGTTTCAACTACTTTAACATTACTGTAAAGCCCACAAAAATACATTCACTTTGAATCTAAATCTCAGACAAACAGTAAGTTTGTGAGAGGGTTGAAATTGTAATATATATAACTATGCGTATTTTAAAGTTCTTATATGTTTTGATAGACTTGTTAAGAATAACATAAAAAATATGGTTTTAATGAATATTTATTCGTTAAAATTCTAATGTATTATTATTTAAGGACATTGTGATTGCCATTTTAAAAAAAAGCATTTAGTTACAAATATTTTTTCCTAGGGATAGAGATTATTTTCTCGAATACCTGTACCTGTATTTGTATGTGTCTATTAGGTACATGTATGTGTATCCATTTTTACTGATTATAAGTACGGGTACTTTAAGGTACATGTACGGGTATTTCGGGTACTGGTAGTCATTTAGAATATGTACGAGCTTTTATTAGGTTCCCAACACTCATTACTTAACTTTCAAGCGATATTTGCAAAACCTAATATATATTAGTTGAATAAGTTCCTTCTTGAACTATATGTGTATATTCATATGTTATGTTTTCATATATTTTTATTTTATGTATGTGTACTTGCGTTTATCATTAAATAACATGTATTAACTTTATCTCTTATTTTTCTATAGAAATTGAGGAATCAATAAACAAATAAAATGGAAAGATCACTAGCAAAGATTAAACGAATGTTGATTTTTTTGCATAAGTTAATTTTGTTTTAAACATTTTAATAAAAAAATTTTTGGATACTTTGTTTGTTCTGGGATTCATTACTTTATATTGAATGAATTTTATATCATGGTTAATTTTTGTTTCATTTTTAGTTTTGGTAATATATTTTGGTTGCGGTATTACGCTTTTGGTATTATAGATAATTGACTGTCGGTACCGTATCGTTATCGATACCTAGTTTAGTATAGATTTAAAAAAAAAACAAATGAGTACCAAAACGAGGACTGTACCCAAAGTATTTGTACCCATACCAGTACCCGTACCCGTAACATAAAATTCAGGTACGTGTATAAATGCCAAGATTTACTGATTTCAGGTACATATACTTTCAAGTATGACAAATACAGGTCATTTCCTTATGTACCATAGTAAAATTTTCCATGATTATTTGTTATTTTCTGTTTTAATATATATCATCAATGAAACTTGGATTCATATCAACATAATTAATTGAGATTCATACGCCTTTTCTGATAATTATGCATTCTTTTTTTTTTTTCAATTGTAGTTTACATAAAAGTAAACAACAATATACGATGTAATTTTTTTTGTCGTCTCTTTCTATGAGGTATGAAAACCAGTATCCTTATTATTTTTCACGATCACAAAACCTAAAGCCCAAACTTTTAAAATTCATACTAAAATAAGTTTAGCACTTGTTAATTTAACTTCTAAATAAAATAAGTTATGAAACCTTATTTGTTTAGCTAGGTATATTTTATAAGTTTTATTACCTGTGTAACTCATTATAAATTGAGAAACTCATACATAAATGAGCTAAAACCGAATGATCGACTAAACAAAATAATAAATGGGCCACAATAACAATTATAAAAAAGTTGAAAGAAGTTCATATAAACAAACAGATTATAAGAATCTCAAACTCTATTAGTAATGACCATACATATATTTACAAAAAAACTAATTTCCACACAAAAGCTTCCAAAAAATTAGCCAATATTATTTTGGCTATAGAAAGAGATTTGTATGTTATAAAAAGCGATTGACACGTCCCAAACATACCATTCATGAAACATGCCGTCGAATGATCATAAATTTATGATCTTCAGTAGTAGAAATAACTTTTAAAACCTAGCTTATGTTGAACTATGCATAACAAACTGAAATCGAAATCAACAGATTCTATTGAAGTTACATTTAAGAAAAAAAAAAAAACTATTCTTATAACGGGAGTTTTGTCATTTGATAAATTCTTTTGATATTTAAATAAAAGTTTATAATCTATAACAAGATTATTATAAAAATGTCGGTTAGTCCGATGGTATCTTGGCGTTAAATAATATCTCCTCTTCTAAAGATCGATAGTTTTAGGTTCTGTCATAAAACGTAAAGTATAGTATAAATAGATTAGACAGGTACATGAGTTCCGACTTTAAAAAGTTAATTACAATCAGAATAAAATAATCCATCGATCGTCTCCATAAGACAAAAGACGAATAACAAATATACGTATATTGTTTTCCCAAGTGTTGAATTTAAAGAAAAAAATAAAAACAATTATAAACATGAGGGCTTGAAAAAGGCCCATTCAAAAAATCAAAAAGCAGAAAACTATAAGCAAACAAGTCAACCATTTCAACGGACTTGCAACCCAGGCCAAAGATAAATCGTACTCCATCAAGGAACTATAATGAAAATTCGGGTTGGACCCGTACAACGCCTGGATCCCCTCCACGTCATCGACTTTAAGATCCACTTTCTTAGTCCTGGGACTCAAACTCGGGTACATAATTGCATCTTTGACCGACGAGTGGGCCAACCCGAGAATATGGCCAATTTCATGGGTGGCCACTGATTCCAAATCAACGGCCACCTTTGATTTAGTTTTCTTAAAATCAAGGGCCCATGTTTCGGCTTCATCCAAATGAAGCCTCCCGTTCTCGGGCGAGAAGGCGTGCGCCAACACGCCCAACACCCCGTCGAACGCCTCTCCGTCCCCGTGGTCGCCTTTATAAAACCCGATCTTAATATCCGCAGACGGGTAGTCATCCGTCTCGGTAAAGTTCACCGGAATCACCGCCGACCACCTTGAAAACGACCTTCGGAAAGCGACTTTTACGTCGTCCGAGTCAAGGTAACTAAGCATGTGATTACCCGAGAACGCGTACGTTAGCGTGGTGTGCGCCGAGCGCCCCCACCGCGGCTCACCGTAGAAATAGGCATAGTGTTTGGTGACGTGCGTTGATGATTTAACGGCGTCACTAACGCCGCACCGAGGGGATATTATTTGGGAAACGGTAACAGGGTCGAGCTTGCCCGTTACCGCTAGGCCGAAATTTCGTTGGTAGTTGACGACGGCTGATTCGAAAGCATCGTCGAATAAGTCCGTGAAGAAGATACCATTGTTATTGACTTCGTTTGGGATTTCGAGGTAACCGAAACGGTGGAAGTATTTTTTGAGCTCGGATATGCCGGAGAAGTTGGCGCCCTTGCCGGCGTCGATGAAGTCAACGAACTTGTTCCACGATCGCTCGGTTTCGGGTGGGATTAAACTGCTGGCGGGAAAGAGGTGTGGTAGGAGTAACAATAACAATAATAAGAATAAGATGGTGTTGTAACTGAAAAACCGAAACATGTTTTGTTAGTTGTGTTTTGTAAAGTGTTTTTCGTTTTCTTTTTACTTTGATTAACAATATTAATCAAACTATTTATATTCCCAATAATATCATTTTATAAATTAATTTATTCGTTTTCCTAAGCTTTAAAAAATAATATGATTATATGTTTTTTGGTGATTCTGACTAGTTTTTGATGGGGATGTTATATGGTGGGTGAACCACTAGGTTTGGGTTTTTATTCTCTTTCAATTTACTTATATATTTATTAATAAATAAATAAATATTTGAGGCTAAAATTAAATCCAGTAAATGCTTATCAGTTATCACCGAATGAATTACTATTATATATATTTTGGATTGATATGTTACCGAATTGGTTCATTTAGTTTAATAAAGTTTCATTTGTTTGGAGATTTATGTGTAAATTTTACATTTGTACTTGAACTCAACTATAATTCTTATATATTTGTACGAGAATTCACTATAATTCTTGTATTTGTACTTGAATTCGACTTGTTAGTAATTATAAAAAAATCAAGTTCAACAACTTAGTGATTATACAATATTGTTATATTATATAACTAGGATAAAGCCATGTGATACATGAGTGGTTAAAAAAATACAGTAAAAAAGAGTAAATTTAATAATATGAATAATAAGTGAACATAGCTTATGGATTTATAAGATATAAATAATTTTCTAAAGTACATAGATTAGTAAGAATAATTTGTATTTATATTAGAAATCAAAATGGAAGACTATGAATATTTATGAATTAAGAAAAAGAGATAGTTACCATCAATTAATCTAAGTTAAGTTAGTAAGCCACAAACATTTTAAAAGCAAAGTAATTAGTTCGATTCCCACCAACAACATATTTTTCATTTTATCATTTATAAAGTAGAAATTGTAAAAATGAAAACATATACACTTGTCAATCTATGTGCATGGTCCAGTTAAATGACACATGTAAAGATGATGTTTATTTAATAGTATAGTTATATTAGAATACTAGACTAGTTTAGATTTGTGAATCTTTTATAAATTAATGCAATAACCTCATTTAGGAGTTTGGTTATTAATATAACTCCAATTTAGGGCCATCCTAGTTAAAGTTTTGACTTCATTGAACATTTTATAGTTGATATTATAGAATTCGACTTAGATTAATAGTAATTACCACATAATTTTGTTTTTATATTAATAAAAATTGAATAAAAGAATGAAAGGGTCAAAAGGTTTTATTTGTTTATGGTTAATTTCAAAAAAGGAAACAAAAAAGGGTAATGATTTTAAGGTTGAAAAATGAACCACAAAACACAAATATTAAGTGGTTTAGACTATATATGCGATGTTTGTAGTTGGGAACTCTTCTTGTTTGTTGACCTAATAGTTAGGTGAAATTACCGTCAACCCCCTATATTTATTTTCTATGAATTAAAGTCGTGTCTAGCTTTTCTAATTATACATGAAAAATAATGTTTCAAGCGGCGACTACTCACACACAAACTTTTCACATGTCACATATAATTTATTTCATAATTTAATCGAAGTTTATATCTTAGTTTGGTTTTATTTAGAAAAATCGGGATTGTTAGTAATATAGTTTTAAGTAGCCTTTTTATACTTTAAAAATCATTCAAAATAATAAAAACTTGAATAAAAGATATATTAGAATATTAGTAATAGTAATAATATTAATTTTAAAATACGGGAATAGTTATAATAAAATAAAATATATAAGATTAAGGATAATCCACGGCACATTTCTTTAATGTTGAGTTTTTTAACTAGCGAGTCTGAATAACATTAACTTACTTGTAACAATATCAATTAGGCCACCTTGCTAACTTGAGTAACGTTATCGACAATCTATTTTGTAACATGTATTAAGACCATCCTCTATGGGGTGATTTAGGGACAGTAAAGAAGCGGTGTGGGTTGGGAACATCGCCGAGGGGCGATTTAGGTTGGGCGGTGGGAGGAAGATCAGGTGACCTTGGATGAGGATGTGGGCCATGATGATTTGGACAATGGTCATATGATTGTTAATTTAAAAAAAAGTAAATTAATCTATTTAAACCCAAAAATCCATCTTCTCCATCACACATTTTCTCATCCAAAACACACATTCTTTTCTAAAAAATCTCAACATTTTACAACAATGAACCCTGAAACAAACCTGAACCCAGACCCGAACTTGTGGGATCCGACTCATATATGGTGGAGTAGTGTCACAGCCACCGATCCCTATACCCCGGGAGTGGAGCCATGGACATTGAGTGGTGATATCAGTGTTTATTAAAATAATTAATTTGTAGTGAAATATTTCATCAGAACCGTAGTTAGGAAAATGATCAGAGTTATAAAAAACACCATGATTTTTATTTCATAAACCGGGAATAAAACCCAATTTTATACAAAGATAAGTTTTATAGGGATAAACCCTAATTTACAAAACACATTTGTTTATTCAGATGACAAGCCACTTATTTAAGTTGGAAATTCACATGCATCATTCCTTTGT
The DNA here is from genome assembly GCF_021521415.1 of Bidens hawaiensis. NCBI lineage: Eukaryota > Viridiplantae > Streptophyta > Magnoliopsida > Asterales > Asteraceae > Bidens > Bidens hawaiensis. The sequence continues at coordinate 4,628 of NW_027501082.1, read as the reverse complement.
CTCTAACAAGTCACCTGAAACATGTTTAAAAATATCTGATCAACAAAAAATACTGATGAATACATTAATTTATAGATGACACATTTTACGGTTACAACATTAAGATGTTTTTACATCTGCATGCTTACAAATTACCGAAATGTACTTGTCACTCGATCGTATCTATGACTGTGGGCATATTACTTATTGGTTAACATTTTTTCCAATAAGTAACGCGTAATAGCCCAGTAGGCAAGCCTTGTATACAAAAATTCCACAATACCAGTAGTAATCATCCCGTAAGTCTACAAAGATTTAATCACTGTATACTTTAAAACATTTTGAAAATACTTTGAAAACATTTATATTATCCTTCATGAGTTTAATATGTTAAAAAATTTATCACGACAATATTAGATATACCAGTTATCTCACGTAAATGTAAGTTGTAGAAAGGCTCAAATGTCTCACCTTATAAGTTTATAATTAACGGGTGCTTCCTGGTATTAAACACCTAGGTTAAACACAATGTAGCATATTTAAATTAGTATAAACCCAATAATTATAAACAATAATCACGAGATTAGAAAACTTTACACGATGACATAATGTCTTACCTTGTATAGGTGGAGCTTTCAGATTCGTGTGTAAAAGTTTCATATCGATCGAAGAGGGTATCATTATGACTACTCGGGTATTATACCAACACCGTTATAAAATAAAAGTGAGAGAGAAAGCAAACTTTTGGACGAACAAATGAAGCCTGGATCCCCAACCTATTTATAGTTGAAATTGGGCCAGTTCACATAGCGCGAACCAACCCCATAAAGTGCTTCGCGTAGCTGTGAACGGCATTTAGGGTTGCTGTGTAACGATTCCGGCAAAATCAAGTATACCCTAACCGGTATATACTATTTATGTGTTATTTAATAATGAATATATGAATTATAATGCGCTTATACGAGTATGTATGATTCACAGTACGGATTATACTCGATTATACAGTTAATCGTATTGGAAATACGATTAACCGATTAACGGTTATTGAAGCCCGAACGAATCGAGGATTACGATTATATACGAGATATATGATATTTAGTGATGTTTTACGAAGTATTAAAGCTTCGGGATAAGTGAAATTAAAGCACAGAAAAAGAATCTTCGATTTAATGGTACGTCGGTACGCTAAACGAAACCTTTAATACCAAACCGAGCAAGAGACGATCGATCAAGCCGAAAAAGATGCGCAATTATTAATAATATGATGTTTTAAGTTAATAAATGTCATGGTTTAAGTTTTAAATCGGTTTTATATAAATTTCATTTTTAAGCCGAAAACGACCGTTTTTAGCCTCGTTTTAAGCTGAATTAAACATTTAACCGAAAAAACGAAACTGAACCAGATTATCCAAAACGTTATCCGGATTTCCAAAATCCAAATGGATGGCTAGAAATGGAAAGGTGGGTCCCACCCCACCTCCCCTTCCCTTCCGATCGGCATGGGGTATAACCCCTTGCCTCTTGTTATTTTTTTTTTAAACAACCATTGCAAGATCCCTCTTTTCTCTCCACATTATGACCTAAAAAACCCAGATTTTTTAGCAAGAAAAAACTCAAGGTAAAATGCATACTGTGAAGGTTAAATCTTAGTTTTAGTTCTATATTTTGAGTTTATAATGCAAAAGATGAGGTTTATCTTCAAAAGGGGTGAAAACCCGAGCTATAAACCGATTTTGCTTGACCAAAGGGATGTATTTATGATATACAAATGATCTTGGTCTAAGAATGAGTTCAAACGAACTAAAAACGAAATTTTTACGGTTTAAATCTTTGTTTTTTAAATCATAAACCGAACCCATGAAAGAAATGGCTTGATTGTGGGTGTAACTTGCTTGGTGTGGTGTTATTGTGCTTGTAGGTGTTGTATCTAGTTGTTAACAAAGGCTAGAAAGCAAGATCTTTGCGATTTGAAGCTAAAAACACAAGGTAGTTCGGTTTTTATATAATGTATGTGATTTGGACAGATTGTGGTAAATTTAGAGTTAGGCTACGAAATTTCACAGAAATGATCTAAAACATGAAAATATGAGTTTCTGTGAAAATTTGGTAATTTTTGGACAAAGGATGAATATTTGGTAAATTTAATGCTCGGTTTTGGCTAAAAAATGGTGAAAAATATTTAAATATCATGATAAATTCTGGAAAATTCCAGATAATCTTTTTTATAACATGTAAAAGTCACACACAAAAGTTTAGGTCAGTTGGAGAAGTCTAAGTAGGTTTTTCGGTTAAAACGAGTTCTAGGGTTTTCTAGCTCGGTTTTAGTGAAAATGGCATGTAAAAAGAGATTTTGGTTCTGGAAAAATTACAGGGGACTATGTGGATGGCAGGGGTCACCCAGGAAAAAATTTGGGATTTTTTCTAAGGTCGTTTGATATTTACGACATATTTAGTGTTTAAATGGTGTTTAAAAATAGATAAATAAATTTTAAATATAAAAATTAATTCTGGAAATATTTTTATAAAATTCCCCACTGTTAAAAAAGTGATTTGTGCAAAATTTCAAGATCCAATATTAAACGGATAATTATTTGTGCTAATAAAAAAAAAATAAAAATAAAAACAAACTTTTAAAGTTTAAAAGCCGTAAACCGGTAAAGTTCGCCTAAACGAGCTGACTGGTGTATAAAAACCCTAAAAATGAACTATTTTCATATAACTGAGTTAAACAGGTAAAAATAAATCATCCGAAAATAATTCGGATGATTTGGGTAATTTTATCCGATTTAACAGTTTTCCGGTACACTAAAGACGGAAACGGGTCCCGTGGCCAATCGGGGCGCCTAAACCGAGCTCTAATTTTCACAACTTTAATTAAATTATCAGTCAACAACTATTTTCGGGTCGTGTGTGACCAAACTCATTTTTGAAACGTAAAAACGGATAACCGTGCTAGACACGCAAAACGGGGAAAACGAACTAATAGTAATTTTGACTATTGAACTCTAAACGATATCACAATCTGAGTCCGGAGAAGTGTTTCTGGGTTAACATTGCCCCCGGAACGGGTACAGTACTGGGTTAACAGTGACCCCAGATTGTACCGGTTAACACGGTTAAAGTTATATTAATAGTGATTGTATAGTAACGAACTTAGGGATCGTATTACAGATCCGGATTAGTAGCTGCGTACTGTGTTACCTACTTGCTTGCGATAAGGTGAGTTTCACGAGCCCTTTTTTTTTCTGAATTGTTTTTAAATATTTTCTCAGGGCGGAAAGCATGTTACTATTAAAATGTTTATAGTACATACTGAACGCATGGATTTGCGTGTATTTTATATATATTTTATTGTACGGAAATCGTACGGAAATGTACTAAGATGGTGATTGTCTGAGTTGCTAACATTGTAAGGCCCCGCAACACGAGTGATTAGCTAAAAGCCGGTAGAGTGTGAATAGTACTATTGGTCTGACAAACCCAACTGGTCCAGCATGGATTTGCTGATGTTTCCCAGCCAGTTGCACATGTCTATTTTGTTGTTATTTATTTTGCTATGTAATGTTAGGCATAGCGGTTTGGGGCAGGTTCGTGGGCGGAGTATGCCACGGGGTTGTATGTGAATAGTCAGAGGATTCACTCGTGGGCTCAGCATAATTACATCGCTAATATATGATTATTATAATGATTTTGTCACTGTTTATTTAAATTAGTGAAAACTCACCAACTATTCGTAGTTGACCAGTTTTCTTTACATGCTTTCTAGGTAACCCCAAACTGGAATAATTGCTACAAGCTTGACGATGCGTGCTTTTTTTTGTGGAAGCTTAATGATCTTTTTGTATTAAATATGTTAATGTACTGTTGGTAAAACTTATTTGCTAACGCCTAGACGGTAAACTAAACTCGGAACAATGTAATATGGTGTAAATTAATGTAGTAGTGTTTTTCTTTATAAGCAATGCTGTTGATATCAGACGTGTCTGTTGCACCCCGTTTATGTTTCCGCTGCGGTTTACGGGGTGTTACAGAAGTTGGTATCATAGCAATTGGGTTATAGAGAATTAGGATGTCTTTAAAAAGATACCTAAAATATAACCAGTAGCTCAAGTATTATAGGATCTGAATATCAACTAATAATTTATAGTGACGAGATCTGGATGAACTTGGATGGACAAGTGAGTTATTATGGTCCGGAACATAATAACAGACTTGTCCGCCACGAGGGAATTCAGGGGAAGTCACGGGGAACATTAAAAGGTAAAATTGGCAACATATGTGTAAGTATATGATAAATATTTTTTATGTGACAAAGTTGTATAAGTATGTGTATATTAATTATGATTTACATTATGGAAGGAACTATATGTTTGCTAACTTGTGTACAGGTAAGGATGTCGAGATCACAAAGTCTGTCAGTGGAGGAGGACCCGGAGGAGATCAGTTCCGGGAACTCTAGGAGCTTACGCCTAGTATCCAGCACTGAGCCTAGTGAGACTAGCCGTAGGAGTACTAGCCTGTCCTTCCCTACTAGGGTTGTCAGATCCCCCCACCCCACCCGCACCACAGGCCACCCCTACCACTCCCAGACCCGGATCCCGCCTCACGGCGCGGATCAGTGTCCCCCTATGTCCCACCTACCTCTAACA